>NC_060173.1:31819037-32119037 GCF_021184085.1 Oncorhynchus gorbuscha | reverse complement strand
TTTGTTGAGGGCTGAGGGATACTTGCTGAAAATTCATTGTAAATTGATTGTTCAACTTTGATCAACTATCCACTACTTCAGTGATAGTACAACATTCCTGAACATGTATATTTCCTCTCATAGTGCCTCCCAACCCTCTAAGCTCTGAGAACAGCTTGACTTTATTATGTATCCAAACTATTTTCTCCAACATACATTGATCCTGTGCTTCTGCTAGGTCGGTGGCTCCAGAAGGGCTCCAGCCCAGGGGAGCATCTCCTGCCGTGAATCCCAGCAGAGGGCCACATCGCTGGGCTGGGGGAGCAGCTGGGTGACATGCTGGTTCTCCACTCTTTCATCTCCTAGGGGGACGGCAGACTGTTTGTGCATGTGTGTGTGCGTGCACCCATGCATGCGGATGTGCAGGCGTGTGTTTTAGGTTTGAATGGCAGGAACATTTACATTTACAGGAACATTTACATTTACAGAGATTTACCACCCAAAATCACTCCCTTTTCCCGAGACAAATGACTTTGAGAAACCGGTAAATAAAAATAAATTATTTATATAACGAAATGGAACTGTTAAACTATATGCAATGTCTAAATCATGCTTCTCTGTGCTCTTCTCTCTGCATAATCAATCATCAATGCTTGTGTTGGGGACAGACAGCCCATCTCAGGATGGAGTGCCTTTTACAATGAATGTAGTCCTATTTTTGGGGGACAAGTAAGCCTACATTTTTTATATGTTTTTATTTATTTCAGCTTTATTTAACCAGGTAGGCCAGTTGAGAACAAATTCTCATTTACAACTGCGATCTGGCCAAGATAAAGCAAACAAGTGCCACAAAAACAACAACAAAGAGTTACACATGGGATAAACAAACGTACAGTCAAGCTGCTCTGACAGCTGACGCTTAAAGTTAGTGAGGGAGATATAAGTCTCCAACTTCAGTGATTTTTGCAATTCATTCCAGTTATTGGCAGCAGAGAACTGGAAGGAAAGGTGGCCAAAGGAGGAGTTGGCTTTGGGGATGACCAGTGAAATATACCTGCTGGAGTGCATGCTATGGGTGGGTGTTGCTATGGTGACCAGTGAGCTGAGATAAGGTGGAGCTTTACCTAGCAAAGACTTATAGATGACCTGGAGCCAGTGGGTGTGGTGATGAATATGTAGCGAGGACCAGCCAAGGAGAGCATACAGGTTGCAGTGGTGGGTAGTAAATGGGGCTTTGGTGACAAAATGGGTGGCACTGTGATAGACTGCATCCAATTTGCTGAGTAGAGTGTAGGAGGCTATTTTGTAAATTACATTGCCGAAGTCAAGGATTGGTCGGATAGTCAGTTTTACAAGGGTATGTTTAGCAACATTAGTGAAGGAGGCTTTGTTGCAAAATAGGAAGCAGATTCTAGATTTAATTTTGGATTGGAGATGCTTATTGTGAGTCTGGAAGGAGAGTTTACAGTCTAGCCAGACACCTAGGTATTTGTATTTGCCCACATATTCTAAGTCGGAACCATCCAGAGTAGTGATGCTAGTCGGGCAGGCGGGTGCGGGTAGCGATTGATTGAAGAGCATGCATTTAGTTTCACTAGCATTTAAGAGCAGTTGGAAGCCACTGAAGGAGTTTTGTATGGCGTTGAAGCTCATTTGGAGGTTTGTTAACACAGTGTCCAAAGAAGGGCTAGATGAACACAGAATGGTGTCATCTGCGTCGAGGTGGATCAGAATCCCCCGCAGCAAGAGCGACATCATTGATATATACAGAGAAAAGAGCCGGCCTGAGAATTGAACCCTGTGGCACCCTCATAAAGACTGTCAGATGTACGGACCACAGGCCCTCCGATTTGACACACTGACTCTATCTGAGAAGTAGTTAGTGAACCAGGTGAGGCAGTCATTTGAGAAACCAAGGCTGTTGAGTCTGTCGATAAGAATATGGTGATTGACAGAGTCGAAAGCCTTGTCCAGGTCGATGAAGAAGGTTGCACAATACTGTCTTTTCTCGATGGCGGTTATGATATCATTTTGGACATTAAGCGTGGCTGAGGTGCACCAGTGACCAGCTCGGAAACCAGATTGCATAGCAGAGAAGGTACGGTGGGATTCGAAATGGTTGGTTATCTGTTTGTTCACTTGAATTTCAAAGACTTTAGAAAGGCAGGGCAGGATGGATATGCAGTTGAAGTCGGACGTTTATTTACACCTTAGTCAAATACATTTAAACTCAGTTTTTGACAACTCCTGACATTTAATTCAAGTAATAATTTCCTGTCTTAGTTCAGTTAGGATCACCACTTTATTTTAAGAATGTGAAATGTCAGAATAATAGTAGAGAGAATAATTTATTTAGGCTTTTAATTCTTTCAACACATTCCCAGTGGGTCAGAAGATTACATACACTCAATTATTTGGTAGCATTGCCTTTAAATTGTTTTACTTGGGTTAAACATTTTGGGTAGCCTTCCACAAGATTCCCACAATAAGTTGGGTGAATGTTGGTCCATTCCTCCTGACAGAGCTGGTGTAACTGAATCAGGTTTGTAGGCCTCCTTGCTCGCACACGCTTTTTCAGTTCTGTCACTCTATCCATTCTATTCTAAACAGTTCGAGCCCCCCATTTATCTTCATAGTTCACACTGTTAGGTGACTGATGACCATGCTGATCGAGTTTGAATAACAGACTGGAAGCTTCAAAGGCAGGGTGGTGTTGGAATCATTGTTCTTCCTCTGTCAATGGTTACAATGGTTACCTGCAAGGAAACATGTGCCATCGTCACTGCTTTGCACAAAAAGGACTTCATAGGCTAGTTTATTGCTGACAGTAAGATTGCACCTAAATCAACCATTTATCGGATCATCATTCTCCAGGATCAAGCATTTGTAAAATACCGGGAACATATTCAACCCTAGTGTGTATGTCATCTCCTAGGGGTGTATATGGGCCTGGCTGGCATGTTTGTGTGTTTGATTTGGTAGCTTGACTTTGTGACTGGAGGCTGTAAACACAGTATGTGGCTCTTAGTGTGTATTTGTGTTTACATAATGTGTGTGTATCTATTGTGTGCAGATTCATTTTATAGCACACAAGCGGCCAATAGCTCACCCAGTATCTGGCGACTGTAAATCTCCTTTACCTGTAGGAGACTGCTGCCTGAGGATGAAGGGATGCATTAAGTGCCATTCCAACCACACACCTAAGCACATTACGAGAGTGTGAGGGCAGTAAGGAAACCGCCCAGGATGTAGTAGCTTTCTCTCTAGCTGAAAGGCATCTAGTCTCATGCTCTCCACTGAGTCCCCTGTTCTTACTGTAAACTCTGCATTCCATTCCATTGTGTGGGTCTCTCCCTCTCCCTGAAGCACACAGCCCCAGATCCCAGGCCTGCTCTGATCTTATCCACAGTGAAGTGATGCCATTGTGTAATTACGTAATGCAGCTCCTGTCTCTGTGTTCTACACAGCTAGAGCACAGCAGGGGGATGCCCTTCAGATACTGAAATTAGATACTGTACTGACTGATTCACATTTCAGAGTATTTTCCTACTGGATTCCCTCTTCCTGTAAGGTACTGATATCTCACTGCTGCAGTGGCCATCCCTTAAGGATACATCTCACATATCACCGTACTGTCCTAAACACATAGATAATATGACAGTACCTCGCAGAGTTCTTTCCTATGGGTTACACTCTTCTGATCACACACACACAAGATAACGGTAACGGCTGTCTTGGGAAGAAGGTGAGGACCAATGCGCAGCGTGGTACGTGTTCATCTTTTTAATAATGTACACTGAACACTGAATAATAAAACAACAAAGAAACAACCGGAACAGTTCTGTCTGGTGTAGACACACAAAGACTGAAAACAACCACCCACAAAACACAATCGAAAACAGGCTACCTAAATATGGTTCTCAATAAGGGACAACGATTGACAACTGCCTCTGATTGAGAACCATACCAGGCCAAACACAGAAATAGAAAATCATAGACAAACTAATATAGACAACCCACCTAACTCACGCCCTGACCATACTAAAACAAAAGACAAAACAAAGGAACTAAGGTCAGAATGTGACAATAACAGCTCAGTTCGGTGTCAATAGCTGCCACACCAGATTGAAATTAATAATTTTAAAATTGTAGTCATTAAGCGGACGTTCTTATGAAGAGCAATTTACAGGCGCAATTAGGGTTAAGTGCCTTGCTCTAGGGCACATCAACCAATATTTCACTTAGTCGGCTTGGGGATTCAAACCAGCAACCTTCCTGTTACTGCCCCAAAACTCTTAAGCTTCATGACACCAGCTTTGATGCTCAGTGCAGGACTCTGTGTGTTTGCAAAGACAGTATAAAGATGGGCAGAAACTGACACGTTTTTTCTTTTTCATCAGGAAACAACTTTATATTGAAGGAGTGCCTTTGATTTGATGGCCTGCACATGTGCAGTTCGGCACAAGAAAACATTAGACCTGATGAAATGTTTCATCGCATGAGTTTAGATAGCCAACGTCGCCACGACATCGCCTACAAGTGTGATCAGGGATTTATATTTCTAATAAATGGTTAAATGTACAAGTGGTGTTTCCTTTCTGAAATTAGGTTTAGCAGAGAGAGGGAGGAGATGTGGCAGATTGAAAGTAGAGGAAGGGGCAAAGAGAGTTGTAGGGATGTGGGATGGATAAGGGGGAGAAGGAGATGAAGGGGGAGAGAAGGAGGGGAGAGAGAGATTGGTAGGTGATTAGTATGCTGGTGCAGTACCACTTCTCTCTGCATCTCTCTCAATTGAGGGCAGGAGAAGATGTGATATGACATGCAAGAAGCTGCTAATAGAGCCACAAACAACAATCATGCATGCGCACACACACACATTAGCACCACTATTCATCCATACATCACTGCCACAGATATCTGGACACATATAATACATTCAATTATATAATGTTTTAATCACATAATTTCAATGTCAAGTAAACGGTCAAATATACACCACATTTCTCAGACTATTAAATCAACTGTTGATAATTGCTGCAAATAATTACATTACATTAATAAATGAACCAAGTGAAATGGCAGACCTACAGTATAAAACTCAAGCTCCCTTTATCGGCATGTGGAATTGTATAAGGGAGAAGAAAAGGACATGAGAGGGATATAGGAGGATACTGTAGGAGAGGGGGAGGAGAAGGCATGAGAATAAGGATAATCTAATTAAATGGTACATTCTTCCCACAAGTCTTACAGGTAGAATAAACCTCTTCAGAAATGGCATGGCTCAAAAACGTTTTATATTTATTCTTGGTAATACCAATTACCCCACCGACGAGATTAGTTTAAACAAATATATTCGGTCATGAAATACGTTAATATGGGCAAATAAAACTCATAGAACAAAAAGGAAAGTTTTACATCTTCCTAATTCTGATGGTGGTTTAAATGGTTTTAACCTTCAGACATGGAATTGTATCAACTCGCCACCAAGGATTTTACTTGCAACATATATTTAAATGCACTAAAGAGGAACAATGAGTACTTATTGAAGATGCATATGCTTATCCTCAGAATATTTTTGTGTCTATTTTCAAAAGATAAAGCTAAGAACATTAACAACTTCGTAGTTAATAACACAATTTAATTGTATCTTTATTTAACTGGGCAAGTAAGTTGAGAACAAATTTTTATTTACAATAAAGACCTACCAAAGAACAGTGGGTTAACTGCCTTGTTCAGGGGCAGAACGACAGATTTTTGTACCTTGTCAGCTTAGGGATTCAATCCAGCAACCTTTCAGTTACTGGCCTCATGCTCTAACCACTAGGATACCTGCCGCCCCACTATAACAATATAGAAGAAGATGAAACATATTTTAAAAGAACCAATATCACTCCCTAAAAAAACAACCGTGGATAGCTTTTCAGAATTCACATGGAAAACTGGTTCACATGGAAAACTAAAGGAATAATAGGAAATACATGTATTTCCATGACAGAATTCAAAAGCAACTTTGGACTGACAGATGTAGATATTTTCAAAAACGTAAAGTTTCATATCACAAAATGATGAAATATTTTGTATATAACAACTATGTTGGAGGACTCCTCTTTGAGTCAGAAAAGTATATTCATATGATAGGTACGATATAGAAAACTTTGCAGAGAGCATATCCAACTTACAATCTCTTAGAAAAAAACATAAACTGTTGGAACCAAGACTTAAAAAGAACTGATATTGGCACAAGATGGAGGGAATGTTGGAACACAACTAACAAAATGACAGTTTGTCACGACTTCCACCGAAAGTGGTTCCTGTCCTCTGCGGTCGGCGTCGCCGGCCTACTAGCCATCACCAATCTATGTTTCTTTTTCCGTTTGTTTTATCTTTGGTTCATTCACACCTGGTTTACCTGATTATTTTCATGTTGCTCTTGCCTAAGGTGCTACTTTGACATCTCTGCTCTCCTGCGCTTGACTACCTTAGCTACCTCAGTACAAAGCCGCAACACAGTTAAAGAATATGTATGCTTAATCCAGTATAAACTAATGTATAGAATTTGTTACACAAGACAAAATTCACAAATTCTACAGCACAAAGGCAGTCATGTCTTAAGGTTAAATCGAACAATGGCTCAATAATACATGCCTTCTGGGAATGTTGTAAAGTCCAAAAGTTTGCTGTCAGAAATATTTCAATGTAAATGTACTTTTACTCTGTCTGTCTGCATATTTCAAGAGATAGCACATGAGGGTGCAGTTAGATACCCGATGGGTTGGATGATACTTTCACACCAATCATCTTGGAAAAAATGTATAGATAAATACTGGAAATCAACCAATCCTCCATCGTTAACACAATGGAAAGGTCACATGCCTTATAATCTGAATGTTGAAAGTGAGTGGGCAACAGAGAGAAACAAAATGGTGCAGTTTGAGGCCATGTGGAAGAGAGTGGTGCGGGCGCTGGAGATGGGGGTGTGAGCAGGTGGGTCTGGGCAAGTGTGACGTTGTTGATGTTTGTGTGGGCTGTATGCTGTCGTTTGTCATGTTTTGTTTTGTTTGAAAAATAGACATGTTACAAAAAAATATTTATGAAATGCCAGATCTAGTTTATGTCTAGAATGCTTAACATTTCTATTCTATTCGTGCTCAGCATTCTTCTACAAATGATTATAGATTGTGTGTTTTGGATTGTACTGACATAGACAGATGGATTATATTTTAAAACATCAAGGTTGTTCAGTTACTGTTCATCTTTCCAATATAATCTGTTACAGGTCAAAAAACGAGTACATTTATTCTAAGTTACACTCTCATACACACACACTGACACAAGCGCGCACGCACGCACACACACACACATGTTAGTTTTACTATCCTTGTGGGATCCAAACTATTGATTCCCACTCCACATTTCCCTTGTTTACTATCCGTGTGAGGACTTCTGGTCCCCACAAGGATAGTGAAGGGATATCGCTGAATAGTATGATCAGCTAGTATGTCACCCTTGTAGAATGTTAGCACTGTAGAATATGGCCATGTATCGTCTTGTATAATCTACACCATTCGTGCCTTAATGTCCGGTACATGAATGTCTTCGATGTCCTGTACATGCAAGCCCCTTGGAAGTACACCAGGCAATCCTATAGATCCAAAGAGGCCCTATACACTGTAGTATGTGTTAGACAAGTATTATGTTTGCAAGTCATGTCTGTAGACACCACGTTCTTCTACAGCACTTATTCTTCAGCTAAGTGAACAATCACTCTCCTGGGATGTAAGTGCACTTGATATGAACTTGGTTGTTAGCTGGGGGAACGTCAGTGTTAGAATGTCCCCTCTTCCGAAGACAAGGAACAGATGGTCAATGTATACATTGTAGACATGGAGCCTATTGTGGTTTATGCTTGTGTTCATGCACCAACCCACACGATGAAGAAGGGAGAGCCCTTTCTATAAATACTATGTTCAGATGACTACTTCCACGACCGGTCATTATTAAATATTCTAAACTTGATTAAAGTATTTTTGTCATTTTGTTCTCAGTTATATTCATACCATCCATTTGAGAGAACAGTTCACTAGTCAAAATCGAAACACACACACATAATCTCTCTTTTGTCTTTCATTCTCTCTATCTGAGCTGTTGTATTCCTATACAGTGCCTTCAGAAAATATTTGCACCCCTTGACTTTTTCCACATTTTGTTGTGTTACAGCCTGAAATTAAGATTTTGTGTCAATGGTCTACACACAATATCCCATAATGTTGAAGTGGAATGAATTTACAAATTAATGTCACACCCTGACCATAGAGAGCGCTAGGTTCTCTATGGTATTGTAGGTCAGAGCTTGACTAGGGGGGTGTTCTAGTTTTCCTATTTCTATGTTGGTGTGCTTGGAATGGTTCCCAATTAGAGGCAGCTGATTATCGTTGTCTCTAATTGGGGATCATATTTAAGTTCTCCATTGTTCCCACCTGGGTTGTGGGATATTGTTTGTGTTAGTGCTTGACACACCACATAGTCATGTTTTGTTGCTTGTTTATTGTTTTGTTGAAGGAGTTCCACTTTAATTAACTATGTGTAACTCAACACACACTGTGCCTTGGTCCGTCTCTTTTAACAACCGTGACAATTAATTGAAAAGCTGAAATGTCTTGACTCCTTAAGTAGTCAATACATGATGCAGCCAACACCATGCTTGAAAATATGAAGAGTGGTACTCATTGTTGTGTTGGATTTGCCTCAAACATAACACTTTGTATTTATGACACAAAGTTAATATCTTTGCCACATTTTTTTGCAGTATTGTGGAGTAACTACAAATGTGTTGAGCCATCTTCAGTTTTCACATATCATAGCCATTAAACTTTATAACTGTTTTAAAATCATTGGCCTCATGGTGAAATCCCTGAACGATTTCCTTCCACCACCAACTGAGTGAGGAAGGACGATTGTATCTTTGCACACGACTGAGTGTATTGATAAACCATCCAAATCTTAATGAATAACTTCACCATGATCATATTCACAGTCTTCTTTTACCCATCTACCAATAGGTGTCCTTTGTGGGGCATTGGAAACCTCCTTTGTCTTTGTGGTTGAATCTGTGCTTGAAATTCACTACTTGAATGAGGGCCCTTAAACAGATAATTGTATGTGTTGGGTATAGAGATGGGCACGTCATTAAACAAATTGTTAACCACTCTTATTGCACACAGAGTGAGTCAATGAAACGTATGTGACTTGTTAAGCAAATTGTACTTGTGAACTTATTTAGGCTTGCCATAACAAAGGGATTGAATACTTATTGACTCACCACATAATTTCAACCTGGATAATTGGGTAATATTTGGTTGAGATGTTGACCATGGAGATTACAATCTATATTCACACAAAATCTATATTCACACACAAAGATAGACAGAAGTTACTTGATTTTCCAATGTGTTATCTTTAGGCCTTCAACCAACTAAAAGCACAACCAAATCCCAATGGATTTTTTTCTTCCAATTTTTGGTCTAGTTGTCACCCAAAAGTGCATCACTGCGCTTCAATCATTTAAAAGCAAATGTTCAAATAATGTCAGATATTTTGATTTTATCACTGTGCTTCATTTAAGAGAATAACAAACGTCCTGGTTTGCGGTTGAGAACATGGTAAAAGTACTGTACCAGTCAAAAGTTTGGACGCCTCTACTCATTCAGGGTTTTTATTTATTTTTACTATTTTCTACATTGTAGAATAATAGTGAAGACATAAAAACTATGAAATAACATATGGAATCATGTAACCAAAAAAGTGTTATTCAAATAAAATAAATGTCATATTTGAGATTCTTTAAAGTAGCCATCCTTTGCCCTGATGACAGCTTTGCACACTCTTGGCATTCTCTTAACCAGCTTCACCTGGAATTCTTTTCCAACAGTCTTGAAGGAGTTCCCACATATGCTGAGCACTTGTTGGCTGCTTTTCCAAAACTTTGCAGTGCAACTCTTCCCACACCATGTCAATTAGGTTGAGGTCAGGTGATTGTGGAGACCAGGTCATCTGATGCAGCACTCTATCACTCTCCTTCTTGGTCAAATAGCCCTTACAGAGCTTGAAGGTGTGTTGGGTCATTGTCCTGCTAGAAATCTAATCATAGTCCCAGTAAGCGCAAAACCAGACGGATGGAGTTTCGCTGCAGAATGATGTGGTAGCCATGCTGGTTTAGTGTGCCTTGAATTCTAAATAAATCACCAACAGTGTCGCTAGCACCCCCACACCATCACGCCTCCTCCTCCATGCTTCAAGGTGAGAACCACATGCGGAGATCATCTGTTCACCTACTCTGCGTCTCACAAAATAATCTCAAATGTGGATTAATCAGACCAAAAGACAGATTTCTACCGGTCTAATGTCCATTGCTTGTGTTTCTTGGCCCAATCAAATCTCTTCTTATTGGTATCCTTTAGTAGTGGTTTCTTTGCAGCAATTCAACCATAAAGGCCTGATTCACGCAGTCTCCTCTGAACAGTTGATGTTGAGATGTGTATGTTGCTTGAACTCTGTGAAGCATTTACTTGGGTTGCAATTTCGGAGGCTGGTAACTATTGAACTTGACCTCTGCAGCAGAGGTAACTCTGGGTGTTCCTTTCCTGTGGCGGTCCTCATGAGAGTCCGTTTCATCAAAGCTCTCAATGGCTTTTGCGACTGCACTTGAATAAACTTTTCTTGAAATGTTCCGGATTGACTGACCTTCATGTCTTAAAGTAATGATGGACTGTCGTTTGTCTTTACTCATTTGAGCTGTTTTTGCCATAATATGGACTTGGTCTTTTACCAAATAGGGCTTTCTTCTGTATATCTTGTCACAACACAACTTATTGTCTCAAACGCATTAAGATGGAAAGAAATTCCACAAATGAACTTTTAACAAGACACACCTGTTAATTGAAATGCATTCCAGGTGACTACTTCATGAAGCTGGTTGAATTAATGACAATGGAGTGCAAAGCTGTCATCAAGGAAAATGGTGATTACTTTGAATACTCTCAAATATAAAATATAGTTTGATTTGTTTTACACTTTTTTTTACGACATTGAATGTTACACTAGTTTGTAAGATAGTCCTAACTTTAGGCTATTTACTGCATTACAAAAGTAATATCAAATAACAGTATGTTTGGTTGATAACGCAACCAAATATCAACATTCAAAATAAATTTTTTTCTACTGCTTGGATAGTTCCATCTGAGCCACTGGCTTATTCCCATTCTTTAAACTTGTATTTTTTGGTTGAGTTTGAGATGTGAATCAAACATATAATTTGTTAACAAGTTAATAGGCTATTGTGGAGGTGGGTTCTACTGGGCTAACATATGGAACCTTTTAAGATGGTCTTACAAGGATCATTTAACTATTTGATTTAGAATTGTAGGACCCCTTTAGGTATCAAAAAAATATATACACAAATGATTTGAGGAAACATTGAATTTGGCCTTACTGCTCATAGAAATGCATTGAATAGCATAATTATACATAGAAAACAGATGGTCAAACAAAAAGGACGTTTGTTTTTAAGTGTCTGTCTTATATCTGAGAGATATGAGACAGATCAGGCACAAAATTTATTCCATAAATACTGAGTATACACAACCTTAAGAACACCTGCCCTTTCCATGGCACAGACTGACCAGGTGAATGCAGGTGAAAGCTATGATCCCTTATTGATCTCACCTGTTAAATCCACTTCAATCAGTGTAGATTAAGTGGAGGAGTCAGGTTAAAGAAGGATTTTTAAATGAGCAAGACAAAATATTTAAGTGCCTTTGGACTGGATATGGTAGTAGGTGCCAGGTGTACCGGTTTGTGTCAAGAACTGCAATATCGCTGGGTTTTTCACCCTCAACAGTTTACGGTGTGTATCAAGAATGGTCCACCACCCAAAGGAAATCCAGCCAACTTGACACAACTGTGGGAAGCTATGAGTCAACATGGGCCAGAATCCCTGTGGAACGCTTTTCACTTTGTAGAGTCCATACACCAATGAATTGAGGGCAAAAGAGGGTCCAACTCAATATTAGGAAGGTGTTCTTAATGTTTGATATACTCAGTGTACACTTCCATTGTCACACCCTGACCCTAGTTATCTTTGTTTTCTTTATTATTTTGGTTAGGTCAGGGCAAGGGTGGTTTGTTTAGTTTTTGTATTGTCTAGGTTTTTTTTGTATGTCTAGAGTTTTTTTGTATGTCTAGGGGTTTATATGTCTATGGTTGCCCAGATTGGTTCTCAATCAGAGGCAGCTGTTTATTGTTGTCTCTGATTGGGGACCATATTTAGGTAGCCATATTTCTTGGGTAGTTTGTGGGTTCTTATTCTATGTTTAGTTGCCTGTTCTGCACTTCTCATATTAGCTTCACGGTTCATTTTGTTGTTTTATATAGTTTGTTCAGTGTTCTTTCTTTCATTAAAGAAGTATGTATGCTTACCACGCTGTGCCTTGGTCTCCTCCATATGACGACCATGACAGAAGAACCCACCATAAAAGGACCAAGCAGCGTGAAAAGGAGGAGCGGTGTTTGATGGAGCAGACAGCATGGACATGGGACGAAATACTGGACGGTAAAGGATCCAGGACGTGGGAGGAAATACTGTCAGGAGAGGATCGGCCTACCATGGAGGCAGGTGGAGATTGCACGGGAGGAACGGTGACGATATGAGGGTACACGGCTAGCACGGAAGCCTGAGAGGCAGCCCCAATAATTGTTTTGGAGGGGGCACACGAGGAGATTTCATGAGTCAGGTCAGAGACTTGAGCCAACTCCTCGTGCTTACTGTGGGGAGCATGTTACTGGTCAGGCACCGTGTTATGCGGTAGAGCACATGGTGTCTCCAGTGCACTATTCTAGCCCGGTGCACTCTATTCCAGCTCCTCGCATTGGCCGGGCTAGAATGGGCATCCAGCCAGGAAGAAGGTGCCGGGTCAGCTCCTGGTCTCCTGTATATCTCCTTGGACCAGGATATCCTGTGCCGGCTCTGAGTACGGTGTCTCAGATGAGTCTGCACAGCCCAGTGCATCCTGTGCCAGCAAATGCATTTGCAGGGCAAGAATAAACATCCAGCCAGGACGGGTTGTGTCAGCTCTACACTCAAGACCTCCAGTGCGCCTCTACAGTCCAATACGTCCTGTGTCTGCTCCCCGCACTTGCCCTTAGGTGCGTGTCACCAGCCTGGTACCACCAGTGCCGGCAACATGCACCAGGCCTCGAGTGCGCCTCCAGGGTCCAGTACGCCCTGTTCCTGCTCCTCGCACTCGCCCTGAGGTGCGTGTCCCCAGCCTGGTACCACCAGTGCCGGCAACACGCACCAGGCCTGCAGTGCGCCTCGGCAGTCCAGTACGCCCTGTTCCTGCTCCGCGCACTCGCCCTGAGGTGCGTGTCACCAGCCCGGTACCACCAGTGCCGGCACCACGCACCAGGCCTACAGTGCGCCCCGGCAGTCTAGAGCATCCGGCGATAGTACCCAGTCAAGAGCGTCCAGTGACAGTACCCAGTCCAGAGCGTCCGGTGTCAATACACAGACCGGAACATCCAACGACGGGCCACAGACTGGAACCTCCAACGACGGGCCACAGTCCGGAACCTCAAATGATGGGCCACAGACTGGAACCTCCAACAACGGACCACAATCCGGAACCTCCAATGACGGGCCACAGTCCGGAACCTCCAACAATGGGCCACAGACTGGAACCTCCAGCAACGGGCCATAATCCGGAACCTCCAAAGCGACGATCCCCAGTCCGGAACCTCCAACAACGGGCCACAGTCCGGAACCTCCAGCGACGGTCCCCAGTCCAGAACCTCCGGCGATGATCCACGCAGCGAGGGTCCCCAGCCTGGGGCTTACGCCAACTATCCCCAGTCCAGAGCTTCCGGCGATGATCCACGGCTCAGTGCTGCTACAATTGAGGAGGCATCAGTGTATGAAGGGGGGCGGGGTCCAGAACCAGAGCCGCCACCGAGGTTAGATGCCCACTCAGACCCTCCCATATAGGTTTAGGTTTGCAGCCGGGACTCCGCACCTATGGGGGAGAGATTTGTTCTCAATCAGAGGCAGCTGTTTATTGTTGTCTCTGATTGGGGACCATATTTAGGTAGCCATATTCCTTGGGTAGTTTGTGGGTTCTTATTCTATGTTTAGTTGCTTGTTCTGCACTTCTCATATTAACTTCACGGTTCGTTTTGTATAGTTTGTTCAGTGTTCTTTCTTTCATTAAAGAAGTATGTATGCTTACCACGCTGCGCCTTGGTCTCCTCCATATGACGACCATGACATCCATTAAAAAATTACAAGTACTGGGCCACCTTCAGAAGAGCAAAACCACCAACATGTACATGTTCGTGAGAGTCTCACCTTTCCAAAAAGGCCAAACCATTCAGACACAACAGACATTTTAGTGAGAAGACCAATTTTCAGGATGTCTCATTGTCTGACAAACGCCGCTGTAGCTCTGCCACCTTTCACCGCAGATCTGGAAGGCCGATATCGGCGAATACGGTGGATTGAGATATCTGTAGCTTAAACACACATTTTTATAGGGATTTTTTTATTGTGCTAACTAGATTTTTGCGGGGCCACAAGAATTGACTCGAGGGTTTTAAAAGGATACAGAAAAACCAGCTACTTCCCCAAATGGGAGGCCAAAGGGTAGCAATTCTCTAGGAGGAGCTGCTGCCCAGTCTATGGTATTTTCTGATAGTGGATATAACATCAAAGATCTGACGTTGTTTTAAAGGTACAAATACAACATAATTTATATAGTGTTTGTCAATGTTGAAATGTGGTTACCATGATGACAATCCTGTATCTGAAATTTCACCCTCAAAACAACAGTTTACGTTAACTTTTTTTTTTCCATGTTTCAATACGTTGACAAATGATATTGAATAAACGTTGCTTCAACCAGTTTATGCCCAGTGGGTCAAGACATTTTAGCTTTTCATTTATCTTTTTCTTAGTTTTTTCTGAAGACCAAATTCCACTTTATCATTATGGGGTATTGTGTGTAGATCAGTGACACAAAATCTCAATTTAATCAATTTTAAATTCAGGTTGTAACACAACAAATTGCAAAGAAAGTCAAGGGGTGTGAATACTTTCTGAAGGCACTCTACTGCATCAATTACCATAGGGGAAATGCACGAGCACTGAGGAGGGTTCAAATCAGTTCATGAGATGGTGTGTGTGTGTGTGTGTGTGTGTGTGTGTGTGTGTGTGTGTGTGTGTGTGTGTGTGTGTGTGTGTGTGTGTGTGTGTGTGTGTGTGTGCTTCTGCATATATTAGGCGAGATGGTGTCCTGATATGATTAATGAGCAGGCTCGAAAGCCCCATCACCCCAATCTCACACACACACACACACACACACATAATCTGCGGGTTAATAAATGTGTGTGTGCGTGCGTATTGATGTCTTATGCCAGTAGCTAATAATTACTGATTGTGTTAATGTGATAACAAGCACACTGGCTTGTTGGCGAGAAAACTGTCCCTGGACACTCATATTCTAACAGGGAGCCAAACACAGATACATACTCAAACGCACATGTACACACATAGTCTGTGGACATTTGTTTTCTCACTGGGAGCCAAATAATAATACGTGTGCCATTATATACTGTGACACTGATGCTATTAGTCCCATTAATTCAGTGAGAACCTCAGCAACAGTGACGGGGTATCAGGTACCATGGGGTAATGACTGATCCTGTTAATGATGAGGGAGACACACTGGCACAGCCAACATAGAGCGTTTGTGTGGACGTGTTTAACTATACTTGTGGGGACCATAAGAAGAAGTAAACAAACAACATTGTGAGACATTTTGTTGTTCCTACAAGGTCGAATGCTATTTCTAGGGGGTTTATGGTTAAGGTTAGAATTAGTTTTAGTTTTAGGGTTAGAATTAGGTTTAGCTAGGGTTAGTTTTAGGGTTAGGAGCTAGGGTTAGTTTTAGGATTAGGGGTTAGAGAAAATAGGATTTTGAATGGCACTGAATTGTGTGTCTCCACAAGGTTAGTTATACAAGACTGTGTGTGTGTGTGTGTGTGTGTGTGTGTGTGTGTGTGTGTGTGTGTGTGTGTGTGTGTGTGTGTGTGTGTGTGTGTGTGTGTGTGTGTGTGTGTGTGTGTGTGTGTGTGTGTGTGTGTGTGTGTGTGTGTGTGTGTGCACGCATGCATGAACTTGTGTGTTGGCCCAGGCAGTCAGGGGAGTAGCAAGCAAACGGAGCATGAAGACAAGGCAAGGATTCGAGCAGGAAGAGGATAGCATGACTGTCAGACAGGATGTGCTTAGCTACACATTCTGTTCAACACACACACACAGGATGTGGCTAGTTACACACCTTATTCAGTTCACACACCAGATAGAACAGAAAGCCTGGCGAGAGGGCCCCCACATAGATCATTGTGTGTGTGTGTGTGTGTGTGTGTGTGTGTGTGTGTGTGTGTGTGTGTGTGTGTGTGTGTGTGTGTGTGTGTGTGTGTGTGTGTGTGTGTGTGTGTGTGTGTGTGTGTGTGTGTGTGTGTGTGTGTGTGTCAGAGATGTATTACCCTCTTCCTTCACCCCACAGAACTCTGGGATGCATCCAAGAGGCTGGCAGCAGTGAATGTAGTTATAGCACATACACACAGTCACACATACAGTACACTCACCCACACTTACAGTACACAGCCACACATACAGTACACACAGCCACACGTACAGTACACACAGCCACACATACAGTACACACAGCCACACGTACAGTACACAGCCACACATACAGTACACACAGCCACACGTACAGTACACACAGTCACACATACAGTACACTCACCCACACTTACAGTACACCACACATACAGTACACACATACAGTACACACAGCCACACACATACAGTACACACAGTACACACACACACACACACATACAGTACACACATACAGTACACACAGCCACACTTACAGTACACAGCCACACATACAGTACACACAGCCACACGTACAGTACACACAGCCACACATACAGTACACACAGCCACACATACAGTACACTCACCCACACTTACAGTACACAGCCACACATACAGTACACACAGTCACACCTACAGTACACAGCCACACATACAGTACACAGCCACACGTACAGTACACACAGCCACACATACAGTACACACAGCCACACATACAGTACACACAGCCACACTTACAGTACACAGCCACACATACAGTACACACAGCCACACGTACAGTACACTCAGCCACACATACAGTACACACAGCCACACATACAGTACACAGCCACACATACAGTACACACAGCACACACACATACAGTACACACAGCCACACATACACACAGCCACACATACAGTACACACACCCACACCACAGTACACAGCCACACATACAGTACACAGCCACACATACAGTACACACAGCCACACATACAGTACACACAGCCACACATACAGTACACAGCCAGTACACACCCACATACAGTACACACAGCCACACAGCCACACGTACAGTACACACAGCCACACAGTACAGTACACACAGCCACACATACAGTACACACACCCACACATACAGTACAGCCACACATACAGTACACACAGCCACACGTACAGTACACACAGCCACACATACAGTACACACACCACACATCACCCACACTTACAGTACACAGCCACACATACAGTACACACAGCCACCACACATACAGTACACACAGCCACACATACAGTACACACACAGTACACACAGTACACACAGCACACATACAGTACACTCACCCACACTTACAGTACACAGCCACACATACAGTACACACAGCCACACATACAGTACACAGCCACACACATACAGTACACTCACCCACACATACACACAGCCACACATACAGTACACACAGCCACACACAGTACACACAGCCACACATACAGTACACAGCCACACATACAGTACACACAGCCACACGTACAGTACACATACAGCCACACACACACACTACAGTACACAGCCAGCCACACATACAGTACACACAGTACACAGCCACACATACAGTACACAGCCACACATACAGTACACAGCCACACATACAGTACACACAGCCACACATACAGTACACAGCCACACATACAGTACACACACCCACACAGTACACAGTACACACACACACACATAGTACACACACCCACACATACAGTACAGTACACCACACATACAGCACACACCACACATACAGTACACAGTACATACAGCACACACCACACACATACACCACACATACAGTACACACACCACACATACAGTACACAGCCACACACCACACATACAGTACACAGTACACATACAGTACACAGCCACACACATACAGTACACACAGCCACACACAGTACAGTACACACAGCCACACACATACATACAGTACACACACATACAGCCACAGCCACACATACAGTACACACACACACATACAGTACACATACAGTACACACAGCCACACATACAGTACACAGCCACACACAGTACACACACTCACACATACAGTACACACACTCACACATACAGTACACAGCCACACATACAGTACACACACCCACACAGTACAGGTACACAGCCACACCCACACATACAGCACACAGCCACACATACAGTACACAGCCACACATACAGTACACACACACATACAGTACACACAGCACACATACAGTACACAGCCACACATACAGTACACATACAGTACACAACCACACATACAGTACACAGTACAGTACACAGCCACACATACAGCCACACACACTCACACATACAGTACACAGCCACACATACAGTACACAGCCACACCCACACATACAGTACACAGCACACATACAGTACACACACTCACACATACAGTACACACAGCCACACATACAGTACACAGCCACACACACATACAGTACACAGCCACACATACACACACCCACACATACACACAAACACACAGCACTCACATAAACATACAGTACACACACCCACACATACAGTACACACACCCACACATACAATACACAGCCACACATACAATACACTCACTCTTCCACACATCAGTACACACACCCATACATACAGTACACACACACACCCACACATACAGTACACACAGCCACACATACAGTACACTCACCCACACTTACAGTACACAGTCACACATACAGTACACACAGCCACACATACAGTACACAGCCACACATACAGTACACTCACCCACACTTACAGTACACAGCCACACATACAGTACACACAGCCACACGTACAGTACACACAGCCACACATACAGTACACACAGCCACACATACAGTACACAGCCACACATACAGTACACTCACTCACACTTACAGTACACAGTCACACATACAGTACACACAGCCACACGTACAGTACACACAGCCACACATACAGTACACACAGCCACACATACAGTACACAGCCACACATACAGTACACAGCATCACATAGAGTACACAGCCACACATACAGTACACACAGCCACACATACAGTACACAGCCACACATACAGTACACACAGCCACACATCCAGTACACACCCACACATACAGTACAGACAGCCACACATACAGTACACACACCCATACATACAGTACACACAGGCACACATACAGTACACACACCCACACATACAGTACACACAGCCACACATACAGTACACACACCCACACATACAGTACACAGCCACACCCACACATACAGCACACAGCCACACATACAGTACACACACTCACACATACAGTACACACACCCACACATACAGTACACAGCCACACCCACACATACAGCACACAGCTACACATACAGTACACAGCCACACATACAGTACACACACTCACACATACAGTACACACAGCCACACATACAGTACACAGCCACACATACAGTACACACACTCACACATACAGTACACACACTCACACATACAGTACACAGCCACACATACAGTACACACACCCACACATAAGGTACACAGCCACACCCACACATACAGCACACAGCCACACATACAGTACACAGCCACACATACAGTACACACACTCACACATACAGTACACACAGCCACACATACAGTACACAGCCACACATACAGTACACACACTCACACATACAGTACACAACCACACATACAGTACACACACTCACACATACAGTACACACAGCCACACATACAGTACACAGCCACACATACAGTACACACACTCACACATACAGTACACAGCCACACATACAGTACACAGCCACACCCACACATACAGCACACAGCCACACATACAGTACACACACTCACACATACAGTACACACAGCCACACATACAGTACACACAGCCACACATACAGTACACAGCCACACATACAGTACACACACCCACACACACAGTACACATACCCAAACACACAGTACACTCACTCACCCAAACATACAGTACACACACCCACACATACAGTACACACACCCACACATACAATACACAGCCACACATACAATACACTCACTCTCCCACACATCAGTACACACACCCATACATACAGTACACACACACACCCACACATACAGTACACACAGCCACACATACAGTACACTCACCCACACGTACAGTACACACACACAGCAATCAAAATCAAATCAAATGTAGACCTTACTGTGAAATGCTTACTTACAAGCCCTTAACCAACAATGCCATTTTAAGAAAAATAAGAGTTAAGAAAATGTTTACTAAAGAAACTAAAGTTTAAAAGGGGGTACCACTACCGAGTCAATGTGTGGGAGTACAGGTTAGTTGAGGTAATTGAGGTAATATGACAAAAAAAAGAACAAAGTTTTCCTCCTGTCACAAAACACACACACACACACAAATCAAATAAAATCAAATCAAATTTATTTATATAGCCCTTCGTACATCAGCTGATATCTCCAAGTGCTGTACAGAAACCCAGCCTAAAACCCCAAACAGCAAACAATGCAGGTGTAAAAGCACGGTGGCTAGGAAAAACTCCCTAGAAAGGCCAAAACCTAGGAAGAAACCTAGAGAGGAACCGGGCTATGTGGGGTGGCCAGTCCTCTTCTGGCTGTGCCGGGTAGAGATTATAACAGAACATGACCAAGATGTTCAAATGTTCATAAATGACCAGCATGGTCAAATAATAATAAGGCAGAACAGTTGAAACTGGAGCAGCAGCACAGTCAGGTGGACTGGGGACAGCAAGGAGCCATCATGTCAGGTAGTCCTGGGGCACGGTCCTAGGGCTCAGGTCCTCCGAGAGAGAGAAAGAAGGGGAGAATTAGAGAGAGCATATGTGGGGTGGCCAGTCCTCTTCTGGCTGTGCCGGGTGGAGATTATAACAGAACGTGGCCAAGATGTTCAAATGTTCATAAATGACCAGCATGGTTGAATAATAGTAAGGCAGAACAGTTGAAACTGGAGCAGGAGCATGGCCAGGTGGACTGGGGACAGCAAGGAGTCCTCATGTCAGGTAGTCCTGGGACATGGTCCTAGGGCCCAGGCCAGTTGAAACTGGAGCAGCAGCATGGCCAGGTGGACTGGGGACAGCAAGGAGTCATCATGTCAGGTAGTCCTGGGGCATGGTCCTAGGGCTCAGGTCCTCCGAGAGAGAGAAAGAAAGAGAGAAGGAGAGAATTAGAGAACGCGCACTTAGATTCACACAGGACACCTGAATAGGACAGGAGAAGTACTCCAGATAAACAAACTGACCCTAACCCCCCGACACATAAACTACTGCAGCATAAATACTGGAGGCTGAGACAGGAGGGGTCAGGAGACACTGTGGCCCCATCCGAGGACACCCCGGACAGGGCCAAACAGGAAGGATATAACCCCACCCACTTTGCCAAAGTACAGCCCCCACACCACTAGAGGGAAATCTTCAACCACCAACTTAACATCCTGAGACAAGGCCGAGTATAGCCCACAAAGATCTCCGACACGGTACAACCCAAGGGGGAACCCAGACAGGCCGACCACAACAGTGAATCAACCCACCCAGGTGACGCACCCCCCAGGGACGGCACGAGAGAGCCCCAGCAAGCCAGTGACTCAGCCCCGTAACAGGGTTAGAGGCAAAGAATCCCAGTGAAAAGAGGGGAACCGGCCAGGCAGAGACAGCAAGGGCGGTTTGTTGCTCCAGAGCCTTTCCGTTCACCTTCCCACTCCTGGGCCAGACTACACTCAATCATATGACCCACTGAAGAGATGAGTCTTCAGTAAAGACTTAAAGGTTGAGACCGAGTTTGCGTCTCTGACATGGGTAGGCAGACCGTTCCATAAAAATGGAGCTCTATAGGAGAAAGCCCTGCCTCCAGCTGTTTGCTTAGAAATTCTAGGGACAATTAGGAGGCCTGCGTCTTGTGACCGTAGCGTACGTGTAGGTATGTACGGCAGGACCAAATCAGAGAGGTAGGTAGGAGCAAGCCCATGTAATGCTTTGTAGGTTAGCAGTAAAACCTTGAAATCAGCCCTTGCTTTGACAGGAAGCCAGTGTAGAGAGGCTAGCACTGGAGTAATATGATCAAATTTTTTGGTTCTAGTCAGGATTCTAGCAGCCGTATTTAGCACTAACTGAAGTTTATTTAGTGCTTTACCCGGTAGCCGGAAAATAGAGCATTGCAGTAGTCTAACCTAGAAGTGACAAAAGCATGGATTAATTTTTCTGCATCATTTTTGGACAGACAGTTTCTGATTTTTGCAATGTTACGTAGATGGAAAAAAGCTGTCCTCGAAATGGTCTTGATATGTTCTTCAAAAGAGAGATCAGGGTCCAGAGTAACGCCGAGGTCCTTCACAGTTTTATTTGAGACGACTGTACAACCATTACACACACACACACACACACACACACACACACACACACACACACACACACACACACACACACACACACACACACACACACACACACACACACACACACACACACACACACACACACACACACACACACACACACACACACACACACACACAAATTATCCTCCTTTCCAACAAGTTAAGAGTGATTCAGCACAATACAGCTTCCCCACCAAACAGGCAAAAACGGTGGAGAGATAAAGGTATTTTCCTGCAATTCTACATATTTTGCCATGGGGCATACGGTATGGGGCATACAGTATGGGGCATACGGTATGGGGCATACAGTATGGAATCATGGTTGCAACCGAAAATCTACATTTGGACTCATCAGACCGGTCAAATGTCCATTGCTCATGTTTATTGGCCCAATCAAGTATCTTCTTATTATTGGTGCCCCTTGCAGCAATTTGCCTATGAAGGCCTGATTCACGTAGTCTCCTCTGAACAGTTGATGTTGAGATGTCTGTTACTTGAACTCTGTGAGGTGTTATCTGAGATGCAGTTAATTGCTGATTTATGAGGCTGGTAACTCTAATGAATTTATCCTCTGGTCAGTCAACACTGCGTCTTCCTTTCCTGTGGCGGTCCTCATAAGAGCCAGTTTCATCATAGCGCTTGATGCTTTTTATAACTGCACTTGAAGAAATTTGAAATTTTCCGGATTGACTGACCTTCATGTCTTACGGTAATGATGGACTGATGTTTCTCTTTACTTATTTGAGCTGTTCTTGCCAATAATATGGACTTTACATTTGAACAAATAGGGATATCTTCTGTATACCAACCCTACCTTGTCACTACATGACTGATTGGCTCAAACGCAATAAGAAGGAAATAAATTCCACAAATGAACTTTTAACAAGGCACACCTGTTAATTAAAATGCATTCCAAGTGACTACCTTATGAAGCTGGTTGAGAGAATGCCAAGAGTGTACAAAGCTGTCATCAAGGCAAAGGGTGACTACTTTAAAGAATCTCAAATATGAAATATATTTGTTTAAAATGTTCTCGGTTACTACATAATTCCATGTGTTATTTCACAGTTTTGATGTCTTCACTATTATTCTACAATGTAGAAAATAGTAAAAATAAAGAAAACCCTTGATTGAGTAGGTGTGTCCAAACTTTTTTCTCCAGTTAGAGACATTTTGCCATGGGGAAGAGACATTTTGGCAGGTTTAAAGCTACTTTCCTGCAATTCTGCACATTTTGCCATGACTTATGCCATGTTAATGATATCTGAGTGAGAGTGAGTAACAAAATCAGTGGGGTCCCCCTGAAGGTCAGGGCCCCTGGGCATGTGCCCTGCGTGCCCGGTCGGTATTCAGCCATGATTCCTATAAGTTTAGATAACTGGCTCGATCAACTTACCATTCTAATAATTGTTAGATGACATGGCTAATTGAGTGACTGTCAATGACTGACAAAACAGGAGAAAAACTGCTGATGTGCAACCAAACTTGTGACTTGTGTATTCTACTATTGTATCTCTTAACAGTAAGTTGAGACCCCGACGGAGTCTTCCCCCCCTAGGGGCCCTAAGCAATCGCTTATGTAGCTTATGTCTGGAGCCGTCCCTGTTTCTAACCTCCTCTATTTGGATGAATGTCTTCTCTGCCATGTCCACACAGCCATTAAAGCCAACTAAAACAGAATCAACCTACTAGTGAAGGTCAAACAACAACTTAGGATATCCGTAAACAGTGCAGGTTGATATTGGCATTATACACCTGTTTAGCCCATATGAGGCCATTTCCCTGTAAAGTGGGATTTTAAAAGCTTGGCTGTTTGCCCAGTTTACCTCTTAACACACATGTATGAACCATCTTTCTCTTTACCTTTTGTCATCTCCCAAGAGGGTTATCCACTACCTTGCATCAGCAGATGTTTCTCATTCAGTGTGTGCGTGTGCATGCGAGTGAGTGCTTGTATTTACTCTCAGAATCACCCAAAATAATAGCGTACCTACCTTGGCATCTTAAGGAGAGCCGTGTGTGTATGTGAGTTAGGTTTCAGGGGACAAACATCAGAGAAATGTTAACTCCACACTAGTGCTAATAGGTGGAGTTGGCAACAGAAGCCCTGGAGTTCATTTAATTATAAAAGATAACTCCTGCACACACATTTGCCTCTGTCGTGTCTACAAAAGGTTGCAGACCGAACATCAATAGTAAACAACACCTGGAAAGGTGACTCTGTGTTCAGGACATATATTTAATAGAGAACCAGTCAGTCCAGCAATGAACTCCTGAACTCCCCCTGTTCTCTACACAGGATCAGTATAAGGGTCTTGGACAGTAGCTCTGTCTCTCTGGTGGCTAGAACCTGCCCCCATCTTGCCTTTGCAGAGTGAGATAATAACTATTGCCCATTGTACCATTGAAATACACTCTTACTCGTAGGTCTAAATAATCAATATCCATGTTCCTGCAACAACCGTGAAATAGTGACTAATTATAAATTGAACAAAAGGACCAAATAGGGTGTCAAGAGACAGGCCTGGCCAAAAAGGCAGAACATGGCAAAGAGGGAGGAAGGAGGATGAAAGATGGTGAGCTCCTAATTGCCAAGGCAATTACCTCAGCCTTGTTCAACAGGGCAAAACATTGTGAAACATTGGGTTATGTAAGGCGTGCGTACTGTCGGTAGAGAAGTCAGGCGCAAGAGAGCAAAGACTGTGTTCCAACTGCACCAACTGAACCATCTGCACCAGCAGTTAACAAAGGAGTTAGCATATTTCAACCCATCAGGCGCTACACAAAACGTTGAAATAAAATATAAAACATGCATTACCTTTGACGAGCTTCTTTTGTTGGCACTCCAATATGTCCCATAAACATCACAATTGGTCCTTTTGTTCGATTAATTCCGTCCATATACAGTGGGGCAAAAAAAAGTCTTTAGTCAGCCACCAATTGTGCAAGTTCTCCCACTTAAAAAGATGAGAGAGGCCTGTAATTGTCATCATTGGTACACTTCAACTATGATATGACAGACAGACACAAAAAAATCCAGAAAATCACAGTGTAGGATTTTTAATGCATTTATTTGCAAATTATGGTGGAAAATAAGTATTTGGTCAATAACAAAAGTTTATCTCAATACTTTGTTATATACCCTTTGCTGGCAATGACAGAGGTCAAATGTTTTCTGTAAGTCTTCACAAGGTTTTCACACACTGTTGCTGGTATTTTGGCCCATTCCTCCATGCAGATCTCCTCTAGGGCAGTGATGTTTTGGGGCTGTTTCTGGGCAACACAGACTTTCAACTCCCTCCAAAGATTTTCTATGGGGTTGATATCTGGAGACTGGCTAGGCCACTCCAGGACCTTGAAATGCTTCTTACGAAGCCACTCCTTTGTTGCCCGGGCGGTGAGTTTGGGATCATTGTCATGCTGAAAGACCCAGCCACGTTTCATCTTCAATGCCCTTGCTGATGGAAGGAGGTTTTCACTCAAAATCTCACGATACATGGCCCCATTCATTCTTTCCTTTACAGAAAACAGCCCCAAAGCATGATGTTTCCACCCCCATGCTTCACAGTAGGTATGGTGTTCTTTGGATGCAACTCAGAATTCTTTGTCCTCCAAACACGACGAGTTGAGTTTTTACCAAAAAGTTCTAATTTGGTTTCATCTGACCATGTGACATTCTCCCAATCTTCTTCTGTATCATCCAAATGCTCTCTAGCAAACTTCAGACGGGCCTGGACATGTACTGGCTTAAGCAGGGGGACACGTCTGGCACTGCAGGATTTGAGTCCCTGGCGGCGTATTTACATTTACATTTAAGTCATTTAGCAGACGCTCTTATCCAGAGCGACTTACAAATTGGTGCATTCACCTTATGACATCCAGTGGAACAGCCACTTTACAATAGTGCATCTAAATATTTTAAGGGGGGGGGTGAGAAGGATTACTTTATCCTATCCTAGGTATTGCTTAAAGAGGTGGGGTTTCAGGTGTCTCCGGAAGGTGGTGATTGACTCCGCTGTCCTGGCGTCGTGAGGGAGTTTGTTCCACCATTGGGGGGCCAGAGCAGCGAACAGTTTTGACTGGGCTGAGCGGGAACTGTACTTCCTCAGTGGTAGGGAGGCGAGCAGGCCAGAGGTGGATGAACGCAGTGCCCTTGTTTGGGTGTAGGGCCTGATCAGAGCCTGGAGGTACTGAGGTGCCGTTCCCCTCACAGCTCCGTAGGCAAGCACCATGGTCTTGTAGCGGATGCGAGCTTCAACTGGAAGCCAGTGGAGAGAGCGGAGGAGTGGGGTGACGTGAGAGTACTTGGGTAGGTTGAACACCAGACGGGCTGCGGCGTTCTGGATGAGTTGTAGGGGTTTAATGGCACAGGCAGGGAGCCCAGCCAACAGCGAGTTGCAGTAATCCAGACGGGAGATGACAAGTGCCTGGATTAGGACCTGCGCCGCTTCCTGTGTGAGGCAGGGTCGTACTCTGCGGATGTTGTAGAGCATGAACCTACAGGAACGGGCCACCGCCTTGATGTTAGTTGAGATGTTAGTTAGGCGTAGTGTGTTACTGATGGTAGACTTTGTTACTTTAGTCCCAGCTCTCTGCAGGTCATTCACTAGGTCCCCCAGTGTGGTTCTGGGATTTTTGCTCACCTTTCTTGTGATCATTTTGACCCCACGGGTGAGATCTTGCGTGGAGCCCCAGATCGAGGGAGATTATCAGTGGTCTTGTATGTCTTCCATGTCCTAATAATTGCTCCCACAGTTGATTTCTTCAAACCAAGCTGCTTACCTATTGCAGATTCAGTCTTCCCAGCCTGGTGCAGGTCTACAATTTTGTTTCTGGTGTCCTTTGACAGCTCTTCGGTATTGGCCATAGTGGAGTTTGGAGTGTGACTGTTTGAAGTTGTGGACAGGTTTCTTTTATATTGATAACAAGTTCAAACAGGTGCCATTAATACAGGTAACGAGTGGAGGACAGAGGAGCCTCTTAAAGAAGAAGTTACAGGTCTGTGAGAGCCAGAAATCTTGCTTGTTTGTAGGTGACCAAATACTTATTTTCCACCATAATTTGCAAATAAATGTATTAAAATTCCTACAATGGGATTTTCTGGATTTTTTTTCTAATTTTGTCTGTCATAGTTGAAGTGTACCTATGATGAAAATTACATGCCTCTCTCATCTTTTTAATTGGGAGAACTTGCACAATTGGTGGTTGACTAAATACTTTTTTGCCCCACTGTATATCCAAAATGTCCATTTATAAAGCGTGTTTGATCCAGAAAAAAACAGCTTACAAAAAACGCAACGTCACTACAAAATATTTCAAAAGTTGCCTATGAACTTTGCCAAAATATTTCAAACTACTTTTGTAATACAACTTCAGGTATTTTTAAACGTTAATAATCGATCAAATTGTAGACGGGGCAATCTGTGTACAATACAGAAATGAAAACAAACCAGCGCCACTTTTCACGTCTTGCACAACGCACAAAAGTGTACCCAGTTACTAGTTGGCCTACTTCTTCCTTTTCACAAAGGAATAACCTCAACCAAATTCCAAAGACTGGTGACATCCATTGGAAGTGGTAGGAATTGAAAACAGGTACCTAATATCCCTTGGCAATAACAAGTCAGGGAACAGAGAGAGGCAAAAAATAATAATTCTGAACAGTTAGTCCTCGGGGTTCTGCCTGCTACATGAGTTCTGTTATACTCACAGACATGATTCAAACAGTTTTAGAAACTTCAGAGTGTTTTCTGTCCAAATCTATGAATAACATATCTTATATTCTTTGCATTAGTAGCAGGAAGTTGAAATTGGGAAATTGGGCATATCCAAAAGTGAAAAGTCAGCCCCATAGCCCCAAGAGGTTTTTAACATTTACCCTAATGAAAAATGTATCAACCCCTACAAAAATGTCCATGAAAAATTATCCACATAATAATTCACATTTCCTGTTGCTGTAGGATTATTTTCTTGCTGTGAGAAAATGGTCAAATTATGATCTCATATCTGTAGCTCGATTCATGACATTTGTATCTGCAACATTCAGAAACACATGCGGACTCGAGCTCTACCAAGAGAGGAGGTATAAGAGCAAGACAGAGAGGAGGTAACAGAGTACAGTACCGTAGGCTGGCTAGTGAAGAGAGAATTAACCAGTGAAAATATACCATAGCATGAGTGAGAATCATCCTGCAGAGGACTATGCAGAGTGAGTGAGAGAGAGAGCAACAGAGAGAGTTTATTCATTTCACTTGCTTTGGCAATGTAGACATACAGTGGGGAGAACAAGTATTTGATACACTGCCGATTTTGCAGGTTTTCCTACTTACAAAGTCTATCATTTTTATCATAGGTACACTTCAACTGTGTGAGATGGAATCTAAAACAAAACTCCAGAAAATCACATTGTATGAATTTTAAGTAATTCATTTGCATTTTATTGCATGACATAAGTATTTGATCACCTACCAACCAGTAAGAATTCAGGCTCTCACAGACCTGTTCGTTTTTCTTTAAGAAGCCCTCCTGTTCTCCACTCATTACCTGTATTAACTGCCCCTGTTTGAACTCATTACTTGTATAAAAGACACCTGTCCACACACTCAATCAAACAGACTCCAACCTCTCCACAATGGCAAAGACTAGAGAGCTGTGTAAGGACATCAGGGATAAAATTGTAGACCTGCACAAGGCTGGGATGGGCTACAGGACAATAGGCAAGCAGCTTGGTGAGAAGGCAACAACTGTTGGCGCAATTATTAGATAATGGAAGAAGTTCAAGATGACGGTCAATCACCCTCGGTCTGGGGTTCCATGCAAGATCTCACCCTGTGGGGCATCAATGATCATGAGGAAGGTGAGGGATCAGCCCAGAAATATACGGCAGGAACTGGTCAATGACCTGAAGAGAGCAGGGACCACAGTCTCAAAGAAAACCATTAGTAACACACTACGCCGTCATGGATTAAAATCCTGCAGCACACCCAAGGTCTCCCTGCTCTAGCCAGCGCATGTCCAGGCCCATCTGAAGTTTGCCAATGACCATCTGGATGATCCAGAGGAGGAATGGGAGAAGGTCATGTGGTCTGATGAGACAAAAAATGAGCTTTTTGGTCAACACTCGCTGTGTTTGGAGGAAGAAGAAGGATGAGTACAACCACAAGAACACCATCCCAAATGTGAAGAATGGAGGTGGAAACATCATTCTTTGGGGATGCTTTTCTGCAAAGGGGACAGGACGACTGCACCGTATTGAGGGGAGGATGGATGGGGCCATGTATCGTGAGATCTTGGCCAACACCCTCCTTCCCTCAGTAAGAGCATTGAAGATGTGTCGTGGCTGGGTCTTCCAGCATGACAACGACCCGAAACACACAGCCAGGGCAACTAAGGAGTGGCTCCGTAAGAAGCATCTCAAGGTCCTGGAGTGACCTAGCCAGTCTCCAGACCTGAACCCAATAGAACATCTTTGGAGGGAGCTGAAAGTCTGTATTGCCCAGCAACAGCCCCGAAACCTGAAGGATATGCAGAAGGTCTGTATGGAGGAGTGGGCCAAAATCCCTGCTGCAGTGTGTGCAAACCTGGCCAAGAACTACAGGAAACGTATGATCTCTGTAATTGCAAACAAAGGTTTATGTACCAAATATTAAGTTATGCTTTTCTGATGTATCAAATACTTATGTCATGCAATAAAATGCAAATGAATTACTTAAAAATCATACAATGGTGATTTTCTGGGTTTTTGTTTTAGATTTCGTCTCTCACAGTTGAAGTGTACCTATGATAAAAATGACAGACCTCTACATGCTTTGTAAGTAGGAAAACCTGCAAAATCGGCAGTGTATCAAATACTTGTTTTCCTCACTGCATGTTTCCCATGCCAATAAAGCCCCTTGAATTGAAGAGAGAGAACGTCATTGCCGGTAGAGCTTTAATATTACATGTGTCCTAGTTTCAACTGCTCCCTCGGGACAGCACAGAGACAGAGGGTGAAGAGCGACACAGTGATTTTTATGGAAAGATTACATTTATTCAGTGGATTGTATCATTTATATTTTGCCATGTCTAACTCATGAGGATCTCCTTTACATCATTGGATCAATTCCAACAAACTTCAATGGGAATAACATTTAGAGCAACCCTAAACCTAGCCCTAGCTTCATGCCCACATCTCATTAGGGTTTGGTTTTGGGTTGAGGCTAGAGTTATAGTTCAACCAAGATGTGGACCAGGATGTGGACAGTACCCTAGCCTCAACCCAAACCCTAGCCCTAGCTTCATGTCCCAAACCCCAACCTTAACGTCATGGTTTGTGGACATGTAGCTTGGATTAGGGTTTGGGTTGAGGCTAGGGTTAAACCAGGATATGGACATGAAGCTTGGGTTAAGGTCAGGGTTTGGGTTGAACTTGGATGTGGACATGAAGCTAGAGTTGAACCGGGATGTGGACATGAAGCTATGTATTTTCTTCTTAAGTTTGAAAAATGCTTGTCTTCTGTGAGACTAAAAGTTGGGTTGTTTTGTTTCATTTAAATGTTTAAGTAAAACATTTATTTGAATAAAATATGATCAAGTAATGAGGAAACCTGTCCACTAAGGTCCACTAATGTCACAAGTGTAGAGAGGAGTAGGCAGGAGGCAGTCGCAGGTTTAGAACTACTGGAATGATTAAAGCACCATATATAAAGCTTGACGAAACCCAAAGTGCAAAATAATAAAGTACTCAGGAAATAGTAGGAGAGATTCCTCTCAGGAAAACAAGCAACATTTACAATGACCGACAAAGGCAAATGACAGGTAGTATATATACATTGGATATATACGCCGAACGCCTGAGCTGGACAGGAGGGGGGCCAAAGAGAATGCTGGTGTGACAGTACTCCGGTGCCAGGGTGCCATGGCCGGCTGATAGCCTAGAACACACCGAAAGGGTGTGAGGTTAGTGGAGGAGTGACAGAGGGAGTTTTGTGCATTTTGTACACAAGGCAGAAACGCAGCCCACTCCCCCGGCCAGTCCTGACAGTAACTATGAAGGTAACTACCCAGTTCCTGATTTACCCTTTCCACCTGCCCATTTGATTGGAACGGTACCCGGAGGTGAGGCTGACCGTGACCCCCAGTCGTTCCATGAATGCCTTCCAGACACAGGAGGTGACCTGAAGACCACTGTCAGACACGATGTTCTCTGGGATCCCGTTGTGCCGGAAGATATGAGAGAAGAGCGTCTCCACGGTTGTAGGGAGACCAGGCAGAGGAATCAAATAACAAGCTTTGGAAAACCGGTTCACAACAACCAGGATGGTGGTGTACCCCTCCGAGGGGTGAAGGTCTGTGACAAAGTCCACGGAGAAATGGGACCAGGGTCGTTGTGGAATCGGCAGTGTGTGGAGTTTGACATAGGAGAGGTGTCTCGGTGTCTTGCTCTATGCGCAGGTGGAGCAGGAAGAGACAAACTCACAATCCCCCACGTCGTAATTCCGCTCCGTGGGAGACAGCTTCCGTGACTAGAAGGTTAATGGATGGAGATTAGGTGACGATCCAGTGCGTTGGGCGAGAACAGTGGTCCTTCTGTAGCTCAGTTGGTAGAGCATGGCGCTTGTAACGCCAGGGTAGTGGGTTCGATTCCCGGGACCACCCATACGTAGAATGTATGCACACATGACTGTAAGTCGCTTTGGGTAAAAGCGTCTGCAAAATGGCATATATTATTATTATTATATTATTACTCCAACCTCGGAGGCATCCACCTCCACGATGAAGGGCAGACGTGGGTCAGGATGAGCCAGAACAGGTGTGTTCGTAAAACGTTCCTTGAGCTCATGGAAGGCTTCGTTGGCCTCCTCAGTCCAGTGTAGCTGTTGAGGAGCTCCCTTCAGGAGAGAGGTGAGAGGGCCACCACTGTGCTGAAACCCCTAATGAAGCGCCTGAAATAGTTGATGAAACCACGACCATACTGCACTGTCCCTCTGCTCTTCCATCTCCACTCACGCGGTGGATATCCGATAGCCCAGGCAGGAGACCGCCTGTTGGAAGAAAAGGCACTTCTCTGCCTTGGAAACAGGCGATGCCCTCTCCAAAATGGACCTGACATGAGAGACATGTTGCTCGCGTGTAGTGGCGTACACCAAGATGTCGTCTATGTACACCACTACACAGTAACCCAACATGTCTCTAAACACCTCGTTAATGAAGGATTGAAACATTGAGGGTGCATTTGTCAGGCCATAGGTCGTTACCCGGAATTAATGGAGCCCGGTGCTGGTGTTGAAGGCGTTCTTCCATTCATTCCTTCTCTGATGTGCACCAGGTTGAAGGCACTGCGTCGATCCAATTTGGTAGTACTGAGCGCTGTGTATCTGTTCAATTGCAGTGGGTATGAGAGGCAGGGGATAACTGAATTTAACAGTTGCCTTATTCAGTGTCGGGTAAATCGATACAAGGGCGGAGACCTCCATCATTCTTCTTGGAGGAGGCCGGAGATGGAGGAATCCTTGGGCCAGTGACTTCTAGACGTAGACCTCCATGGCTTCGGTCTCTGCATGCGAGAGACGGTAGATGTGCCTCCACAGGAGGGTAGAACCAGGCAGTAGGTCGATAGCACAGTCTCATGGGCAATGAGGGGGCAGGCACATGGCACGAGTCTTCGGAATACCACCTGTAGGTCCCAGTATTCCTTTGGGATTGGGACGTGGGTGGCCTGGTCCTGACTTTCCACGGAGGTGGCACAGATAGACACAGAGAGACACCTCCCCTGACACTCCTGCGACCAACCCAACTACCTCTTCTCTGTCCACAATATCCTAGGGTTATGCAACTGTAATCAGGTGAAATCTAAAACTATGGGGAGTGCAGGAGAGTCTAAGATGAGGAAGTGATGCGTTCATGGTGGTTGTGAGCAACTGTGAGGGAAATGAGAATCGTGGTCTGGTGCACCTGTCCTGTTCCTATGGGACGGTTGTCTAGGGCATGGACTGGGATAGGGGGTTGTAAAGGGACAAGAGGAATGTGTAATGATCAGTCTAGGAAATTGCCTGCAGAACCGGAGTCCACTAGGGCATGACTCAGTGGGAGGACAAGATATTCCGGGAAGGTGACAGGAAGGAGGACGGGCTGGATGGACAGAGACGAGCAAGGCAAGTCCATGCCTACCTGTTAAGGTGCAGGAGCGCTCCTCGGCCTGTCGCTTCCACGCCTGGTTCTCCTTCTGGGACATGAGTTCCAGGGGGGGTCCGACTCCCCGCAGTAGGAGCAGAGAACCTGTTGATCGCAGCGTTGACGTTCCTCTGGGGAAGGTGCGTCGTGCTCACCTCCATGAGCTCAGCCACACTGGAGGTTCCTGGGAGAGACCCGAAACCCTGGGATGGGGGACGGGCACGCAGGAGATTATCCAGGCGGATGGCCATGGCGATGAGCTGGTCCAGCGTGAGGTCCTCATCGCGACAGGCCAGCACGGTCTGGATGTCCGCCTGTAGCCCGCCGTGGAAAGCCGTTAACAGGGCCTGGTCATTCCAGCCAGTGGACTCTGCCATCATCCGGAAATCCAGTGCATACTCAGATGCTGTCCTGGACCCCTGGCGTAGACGGAGGAGAAGCTCTCCTCCCTCTCTGCCTTCTGTAGGGTGGTAGAAAACGGCACAGAAGAGTTGGGTGAAGTGTTCATTGGACTGCACTTCTGGACCATCCCCCTCCCAGACGACGTGCTCTCACCCCAGAGCCCGGCTGAACAGGATGGTGGCCAAAGGCTGGTATGACAACTAAATGTTCTAAACAAATGTGGTGTGTGATCTTCATAGAGATTGTACCCCCTGAGAACAGCAGTAAATATATAGTTGCAAAACCTGTCAGTGTGCTGTTGACATGACTCTTCTACCGTCTATTTTACTACAGTTTAACAGGGAAATAGGTGATTAACAGATATTCATTATGGTAATCGTCAAAATGAAGTGTCTATATGGATCTTTAACAGCAGTAATGAAAGACTGGTATGCTAACCACTCTGTCTTGTATTATGGATTAATACGCCACTAATAGATAAATAATGAGATCCCCATGCTTATTATTCTACCCACACAGCACAGCCCTGTAGATGTATGCATGTAATACAATGTGTTTCAATCATAGCATGCGTGGACATAATGGTATAGAGATTCTCTCTAGATATTCCTCTTTCTTTTTATTTCCCAGTCCCAGCCTGGCCAGCAGCCAAAAGCTTCTTAGCATTAAATTAGAAAACTAGATATAGCCTGGGCTTGTCTGGCTTTCTCTACCACAGCACAATTACAATATTTATAAGAAAAGCCCTGTGGTAGGAAACCTCTGTTTTATTCTCTAGCTGTTTCTCTCCCTTCTTGTAGAGTAGACTTTTTTAATGAAACACAGCCAAGGAAATCACTCAGGCATTTGTCAGAGTAATTGTACTGGACGTTTAAAACTGCTGACAGGCAGAGAATAAAACACTGAACAGGGGATTGTGTGTTTGTTTGTTTGTTTGTGTGTGTGTGTGTGTATGTGTGTGTGTGTGCGTGTGTGCGTGTGTGTGTGTGTGTGCGTGTGTGCGTGTGTGCGTGTGTGTGTGTGTGTGTGTGTGTGTGTGTGTGTGTGTGTGTGTGTGTGTGTGTGTGTGTGTGTGTGTGTGTGTGTGTGTGTGTGTGTGTGTGTGTGTGTGTGTGTGTGTGTGTGTGTGTGTGTGTGTGTGTGTGTGTGTGTGTGTGTGTGTGTGTGTGTGTGTGTGTGTGTGTGTGTGTGTGTGTGTGTGTGTGTGTGTGTGTGTGTGCGTGCGTGCGTGCATGAATGTGTGCATGTGCTTTTCCTTATTTCCCTTTAAGGAGTAGAATAAATGATATCTTAATTGGGTGTGAATAAAGTGTTCATTACTCTGACCTTAGTAGAGGAGTAAGAACATGGGGAAGAGAAGCAGCTGGGAAGCTACAGCTGTGGGACTCATCTAATGGCTAATGTAAAAGTGTCTTCTATGAAATACCTAATAGATGATCTCTGATCTCTCTCTGATGCTTATCACTACAGACTCTTTAACACTTATGACTGCTCTAACATGCAGATATAATGATCTTTCTAGGAGGAGTATGTAAGAGTGTCCAAATGACATGCATTATCCACTACTACATGATCTTATGAAGACTTTATGAATGCTCTATGACGCTTTCATAAGATTGTTTGTCTAAAGTGGAACCCAGAACTCTCTCTGCAGTGTGGAGGACAGACAGACGTCCCTCTGTACAGTACACTGTGAAGTGGGCCAGCGGAGCTCGCAGCCTCCAACATCAAAGTGTTTGCTGAGGAGTATGTTCCTTACATCATCAAAACCAATCGCTGTCAGTCAAGGTTATTTCTCCCCACTGAACAGCATGCATTTTCTTCCCCCATTCCGTATTTCCCTGTTGTTGTTTAAAGTAGAGGTTATGTGGGATTCTCAATGTGCTAGTTTAAGCAGTGGATTCAGTTTGTGTGTAGACTACAAAATCAGTTACAGATGTAGGATCTAAATTTGAGCCAGTTGCTACAGCAGAAAAATGGAAGGTAATGGAAATGTTTTTTTAGGCATTGATACATTTCTCCTTAAGGCAAATCTAGTCTGACATTCTCAGGTGGAAATAACCAACTTCAGAAGCTTTTTTAAACCTTGAATACACTATAAGTTTGCATTTCCTGCTGTGCCGGAAAATACTCAGCAACAAAATAAATACAATGTGCCTATCACAAGGCAAGGTGAAGGATTACCTATACCTATTCCATCCTAACCAGTTCTACAGGAGTGCCTTAGGGGGAAAGAGGTAGGGGATAGAAGATGGGAGCTTGGGGGTTAATTTGGGATTCAGTTACAGACATGAAAGCAGAGAAATATTTTCAGTCAGTTGTCCACAAGCTTATTGGTCCTGACTCATATTTGCATGAGAAAATAATCTGTCTCACAACACATTAGTCAGACTAGGACAGAACACACTCTCACTGATGGTGGTGCTGTTTGAAGAAAATAAATGAATATAAATCAGGATATTGTCCATTCAGAACATTTTCTCTGTCTGAGGGGAATGGAATGTCTGGTCTGGTTGCTCTGCAGACGTCCCCTTCAGTATTGATGCATTTTATAACAAAGTGGAATTCAGTCTGGGACAATAACCTGTGTTCTGCTGTGTATCTATCCCCCCAGTGTTTTACAGTTGTCCATGCAGTAATGGGCTTTGACTTTGTGTAAATGGATGTGTCGCATTGAATAAGTCCCCTGTAATAAGGGTTCTGTACACTGTAGTTTGTATGGTGATTCCTCCAGTACACAGTGCTTATTTCAGTGCCTACATGCCTGTGTATATGTGTGTGTGTATGCATGTAAAAGTACTCTACTCACAAGGCCTTGAAACATCAGAATGTGTTGAACGGAGGGTGTCTGGTGTACCACGATGGTGTAGTGAGTAACCTTGCCTGAGACCTGAAGACTTGCTTCACAAGGAATTGCCTAGGTTTTAGCTCAGTGGCATAACACAGTCTTGTGAACCATGTCGGACATCCACAAACCAACACGTTGTAAGGATCCACCGGGACTCTTGTAGATCAGCTCAGCAACTGTGGAACTTACATTGGGACACAGGTCTACCAACAAACACACACACAAATACACACACACAGACATCACTGTGTCCTGTGAGAGTTTCTCCCTATCCCAGTCTGCTCTCCCCACATGCTTCAGGATGGCTACCATTGTTCCTGTACCCAAGAAGAAAAGGGCAATTGACCAAAATGACTACCGCCCCGTAGCACTCACTTCTGTCATCATGAAGTGCTTTGAGAGACTAGTCAAGGATCATATCTCCTCCACCTTACTTGCATCTTGCCTACACCACTGTGTCATTGCTCATCCATATGTTTATATGTATATATTCTTATTCCATTCCTTTATTTAGATTTGTGTGTATTAGGTATCTGAATTGTTTGATATTACTTGTTAGGTATTGCTGCACTGTCAGAACTAGAAGCACAAGCATTTCGCTACACTCGCAATAACATCTGCTAACCATGTGTATGTGACTAACAACATTTGATTTGATTTGAGAAGGTAATGACAATGTGTGTGTGAGGAGTCATGTCTCTGTATTGAGCTGTAGGACAGGTGTTTATACACACACCATTGACCTCTACACCTGCCCATATAACCCTACTCACACTGCTGTTCAACTTACCCCTACAAAACACTACAAGCCCTCATTGTCTAGATAACACCCAAGCCATTATTCATGAGTTGGGAATGTGAGTGAGCAGATAGAGTGACAGGTTTGGGACAGTGGAGGGTTTCTAGGGAGTAAAGGATTGTGGGAGGGGAGCAGAGGGGTTAGGGTTATTTGCAAAAGGTTCATTCTCATAGATATTCCCTGTAGACTAATTTAGACATATACTTCATTGCGACAAAATGTGACCTCAATACGCAAATGGAAGACACAGATGTCCATCTATAATGCATCAGTATGGTGCACCAGCACTGACATTATTCTAGTCATGTTCAAACATTCAGGGTTTCCTCCCATTTCCATTTCTAACCGTACTGCATATTTGCAGCATCAAAACGAGCCTCGCGTATTTATCATGTTAATGACAGCTGTCAGCACTGCAGGTGTTCTTGATTACCTGCCCAGGGTGTGTGTGTGTGTGTGTGTGTGTGTGTGTGTGTGTGTGTGTGTGTGTGTGTGTGTGTGTGTGTGTGTGTGTGTGTGTGTGTGTGTGTGTGTGTGTGTGTGTGTGTGTGTGTGTGTGTGTGTGTGTGTGTGTGTGTGTGTGTGTGTGTGTGTGTGTGTGTGTGTGTGTGCTTGCATGCGTGCGTGCGTGCGTGCACAATGTGTATTTAGTGTGTGTGTGTGTGTGTGCACGCACAATGTGTATTTAGTGTGTGTGTGAAATATGAAACAAGGGACATTTCCAAAACACACTACCCTTTGGTCTTCTGGCTGCACTACAGCCTCTCCAATAGGTCTGAACCCTTATGGCACAGATACATGTAGTACATGTTCTCTCTCAGGACAGAATCCTCTCTCTCTCTCTCTCTCTCTCTCTCTCTCTCTCTCTCTCTCTCTCTCTCTCTCTCTCTCTCTCTCTCTCTCTCTCTCTCTCTCTCTCTCTCTCTCTCTCTCAAATGATGAGTCACTCAGACTCTCAGAGCAACTGTGTCAAGCACAGTGTGCATGTGTTGGTGCATGTGTCGGTGCATGTGTGTGTGTGTGTGTGTGTGTGTGTGTGTGTGTGTGTGTGTGTGTGTGTGTGTGTGTGTGTGTGTGTGTGTGTGTGTGTGTGTGTGTGTGTGTGTGTGTGTGTGTGTGTGTGTGTGTGTGTGTGTGTGTGTGTGTGTGTGTGTGTGTGTGTGTGTGTGTGTGTGTGTGTGTGCGTGTGGACAAAATCAGCAGTACCAGTTTTCACAGCGCTGACATAAGCTGTATCTCTGCTGCCCCACACAGGACACTGCTTGCCATTGCATCTCTCTTTATTTCTCTCCTGCTATAAAACAGTGATTCTTATCCAAACACACCTCTGGTGCTTATTCCTCTCCCTCAGGAGGGCTGATATCATCACAGTGGCTCTTGCTGCTCACAAACACACACACACAAACAAATGCACAGCCTGATAGACAGATAGTTCGAAAATGAGACGGGGTCATACTGATATTTACTCTGCAGACCATCCTAATCAAGTGAATATAGAAAGGGAAGACAAGGGAGAAATTGAGAAAGGATAAACAGAGGGAGAGTTTTTGTTTACTTTTCTTTTTCTTTCAACTGTATTTGTTAGACTTTTGTTAAGAGTCATTTGGTCCTAAAAAAAGCACTGCATATTGTAAATGGGGGGGGGCATACTCTCAGTGGATTTATATCAAATCAACAAACATTACTTGTATACCTGTTCTTCTCTGTGGTCTTTGCAGTGGCTGTCCTGGGGGATCAACTTGCTGGCTCAGCTGTTTGTTTGTTGGTATACAGATTTTCAGGCTACAGTTTCATCATCTATAACAGTCATTGTTATGGTCTCATACACAGTTCTCATACATGGTCTCATACACAGTTCTTTCAGTGTACACTTTTTTTTAAATTTAAATTTTACCTTTATTTTACTAGGCAAGTCAGTTAAGAACAAATTCTTATTTTCAATGACGGCCTAGGAACAGTGGGTTAACTGCCTGTTCAGGGGCAGAACGACAGATTTTGTACCTTGTCAGCTCGGGGATTTGAACTTGCAACCTTTAACCACTAGGCTACCCTGCCGCCCCTGTGCTTTTAGTCTGCCTGCTAGGCCTTCATTATGCTACTTCAGTCTTTGTCATAGGATAATGTGAAACTGGAGAGCCCATAGATGCTAATGGTTCGACTAGGGAAATAACATTGTCTGTGCTTATAATCTAGGTGTGTGTGTGTGTGTGTGTGTGTGTGTGTGTGTGTGTGTGTGTGTGTGTGTGTGTGTGTGTGTGTGTGTGTGTGTGTGTGTGTGTGTGTGTGTGTGTGTGTGTGTGTGTGTGTGTGTGTGTGTGTGTGTGTGTGTGTGTGTGTGTGTGTGTGTGTGTGTGTGTGTGTGTGTGACGTGTGGACGTGTGGACGTGTGGACGTGTGGACGTGTGGACGTGTGAACGTGTTTAACTACTCTGTGGGGACCAAAAGCCCCCACAAGTAAAACCAATTTTGACCAACTGTGGACATTTTGTTGATCCCCACAAGGTCAAATACTATTTCTAGGAGGTTTAGGGTTAAGGTTAGAATTAGTGTTAGTATTACGTTATGGATTAGCGTTAGGAGCTAGGCTTTGTTTTAGGGTTAGGAGCTAGGCTTTGTTTTAGGGTTAGGAGCTAGGCTTTGTTTTAGGGTTAAGGGTTAGGAGCTAGGCTTTGTTTTAGGGTTAGGAGCTAGGCTTTGTTTTAGGGTTAGGAGCTAGGCTTTGTTTTAGCGTTAGGAGCTAGGCTTTGTTTTAGGGTTAGGAGCTAGGCTTTGTTTTAGGGTTAGGAGCTAGGCTTTGTTTTAGGGTTAGGAGCTAGGCTTTGTTTTAGCGTTAGGAGCTAGGCTTTGTTTTAGGGTTAGGAGCTAGGCTTTGTTTTAGGGTTAGGAGCTAGGCTTTGTTTTAGGGTTAGGAGCTAGACTTTGTTTTAGCGTTAGGAGCTAGGCTTTGTTTTAGGGTTAGGAGCTAGGCTTTGTTTTAGGGTTAGGAGCTAGGCTTTGTTTTAGGGTTAGGAGCTAGGCTTTGTTTTAGCGTTAGGAGCTAGGCTTTGTTTTAGGGTTAGGAGCTAGGCTTTGTTTTAGGGTTAGGAGCTCGGCTTTGTTTTAGGGTTAGGAGCTAGGCTTTGTTTTAGGGTTAGGAGCTAGGCTTTGTTTAGGGTTAGGAGCTAGGCTTTGTTTTAGGGTTAGGAGCTAGGCTTTGTTTTAGGGTTAGGAGCTAGTCTTTGTTTTAGGGTTAGGAGCTAGGCTTTGTTTTAGGGTTAGGAGCTAGGTTTAGAGATTGGGTTAAGGTTACGTTTTTGGGTTACGGTCAGGGTTAGGGTTAGGGGTTAGGGAAAATAGGATTTTGAATAGGGCTGAATTGTGTGTCCACATAAGGTGAGCTGTATAAGACTGTGTTTGTACGTGCAGGCATGTATGAGAGTGTTTTAGTGGTGCACAGGTCAGCTGTTTCTACACCCGCACCCGTCCTCAATTGCTAATATTTCATCCACAACTGCCTGACGATATAATAAAGAGAGAATCCGAGGCCGGCACCGAACCTTCATCTTCAAATATAGAAAATGTGCTATAGGCTAGTGTCACGCCTTGGTCATTGAATTTTGTGTTTTTGTTATATGTTTGGGTAGGCCAGGGTGTGACATGGTTTATATGTTGTATTCGTATTGGGGTTTGTATTATTTGGGATTGCGGCTGATTAGGGGTGTGGTATAGGTTTGGCTGCCTGAGGTGATTCTCAATTAGAGTCAGGTGCTTATCGTTGTCTCCGATTGGGAACCGTATTTAGGCAGCCTCAGTTTCGCTTTGTATTTCGTGGGTGTTTGTTCCTGTCTTTGTGATGTATTCACCAGATAGGCTGTAATTAAGTTTCACGTTTTGTTTGTTGTTTTCGTATTTCAGTTATTTTCTTGTACCGTCATATCTTTCATTAAAGTCATGAGTAACCTACACGCTGCGCTTCGGTCCGACTCTCTTCTTTCAACAGACATACGCGGTTACAGAAACACCCACCGCTCACGGACCGAGCAGCGTGTAACTGGCAACGACGTTATGGACAGCAGAAGCATGGAGTATACGACGTGGGAAGAAATCGACAGGTGGGCGGCCGACCCGGAGAGAGTGCAGGAGCCCGCCTGGGATTCCCTACAGCAACGCGAAGAGGGCTATAGACGAATGGAGTCGAAAAGGAAAGCACGGCGGTGCAGAGCGAAAACCGAAAGTCACCCAAAAAAAAATATTGGGGGGGGGCTTAGGGAGAGTATGGCTGAGTCAGGAGATAGACCTGAGCCAACTCTCCTTGTTCATCGTGAGGAGCCAAGGAGGAGACCAGAACCAGAGCCAGTGTTAGAGGTGAGCGAAGCAGAGACTGTGAAGGAGTTAATGGGGAAAGTGGAGTGGAGAGTAATGAGGGAGTTGCTAGCTTGGTGCTATAGATATAATATTCGTCCGACGGATCGTGTCGGGGATTTGATAGCACCTGAGTTAGCGCTCTATACTCAACCTGAGGTGCGTGTTAGTCGGCTGGTGAAGTTGGTGCCAGCCTCACGCACCAGGCCTCATGTGCACATCCCTAGCCTTGCACGTCCTGTGCCTACACTGCTCTCAAGATCTCCAGTACGCCTTCACGGTCTATCCCATCCTGTGCCACCTCCACACACCAGTCCTCTGGTAGCAGCTCCCCGCACCAGTCTTCCTGTGCGTGTCCTCGATCCAGTACCACCAGTTCCAACACCATGCACCAGGCCTCCAGTGCGCCTCGCCTGTTCAGCGCAGCCAGCGCCTTTCTCCTCTCCTCCGCTGGATGTGTCAAATCCGGTTTCGGCATTAGAAAATGAGTGGTCCCAAATTCTCCCGAGATACTGAGAGAATTTGTGCACTCATGGATACGGGGCCTAAGAAATAAAAAGATCCGTCACGGATCAGGAGACATTCCCATGTTATAAACTTCTTCACCTGAAAAAATTACATGTGCTCTAACTTTCTTAAATCTATGGCTGCTATAATGCTGCACTCTAGTGGATGGTAACAGTCAAATGTCCATCCTGTCCATGTTCGGTTTTCAGTGAGGGAGTTCACGCTGTATTTGAGCCTGTGCTAAGCCAATTTAGCCCCCGCGATATGCAACGTTTCTGGGAAGTTGGGAACCAATATACACAAGCAGTTAGGAAAGCAATTTCTAGCTTTTTCAAACAGAAATTTTAATCCTGTACCACAAACTCCAAAAAATTCTGGGACACTAAAGCCCATAGAGAATACGAACACCTCCCAGCTGCCCACTGCTGGCTAGGAAACACTGTCACCATCGACAAATCTGAGATAATTGAGAATTTCAATAAGCATTTTTCTACGGCTGGCCATGCTTTCCACCTGGCTACCCCTACCTCGGTCAACAGCCCGCACCCCCCACAGCAACTTGCCCAAGCCTCCCCCATTTCTCCTTCACCCAAATCCAGGTAGATGATGTTCTGAAAGAGCTGCAAAATCTGGACCCCTACAAATCAGCCAGGCTAGACAATCTGGACCCTCTCTTCCTAAAATTATCCGCTGAAATTGTTGCAACTCCTATTACTAGCCTGTTCAACCTCTCTTTTGTAACGTCTGAGATCCCCAAAGATCGGAAAGCTGCCGCGGTCCTCCCTCCAGAGCATCCGGCGATGAGCCACGGTCCAGTTCCACAAAAGCGGAGGGATCAGCGTAAGGAGGGGGGGCTGTGTCCAGAACCGGAGCCGCCACTGAGGGTAGATGCCCACCCGGAACATCCCCTATAGGTTCAGGTTTGCGGTCGGGAGTCCGCACCTTTGTGGGGTGGTACTGTCACAACCTGACCTTAGATATCTCTGTTTTTCTATATATTTTGGTTAGGTCAGGGTGCGACTAGGGTGGGTACTCTAGTTTTTGTATGACTAGGGGTTTTTGTATGTCTATGTTGGCCTGATATGATTCCCAATCAGAGACAGCTGTTTATCGTTGTCTCTGATTGGGGATCATATTTAGGTAGCCAATTGCCTGATTTGTGTTGTGGGATATTGTCTATGTATCGTTGCTTGTCAGCACTATTTGTATAGCTTGTTGTTTTGTTCAGTGAGTTTCGATTTCTTAAAATTATGTGGAACTCTACTCACGCTGCGCCTTGGTCTGATCCTTACGACGAACGTGACAGATATGCCACACCTGTCAGGTGGATGGATGATATTGGAAAGGAGAAATGCTCAACAACATGGATGTAAACAAATTTGTGCACATTTAATTTTCTTATATTTCATTTTACCTTTATTTAACCAGGCAAGTCAGTTAAGAACAAATTCTTATTTCCAATAACGGCCTAGGAACAGTGGGTTAACTGCCTGTTCAGGAGCAGAACGACCTTGTCGGGTTTGAACTTGGAACCTTGCGGTTACTAGTCCAACGCTCTAACCACTAGGCTACCCTGCCGCCCCCATAATTTGATAGAAATAAGCTTTGTGAGTATCAACATTTCTGGGACCAACACTTTATATGTTGTGTTTATATTTTTGTTCAGTGTAGCCAATCTAATCCGGTTTCAACATTTGTGAGTTACTGTGAGAATATGCGCACTCATGGAATAGAAATGTAAAATCTGGTTATGGATTACGAGCAACTCCCTTATAACACACCTTTAGAGTATCACCCTTTTTCAGAGTTTCAATGAACACCTAAGAGAAAAGTGAGGACAACATTTAACCACTCTGCGTTATTGGTGAAAAGAAAACATACCTCTAATGACATCCGGTGGTGTGTCTGTGCTCTGTGCCACCTCCCTCATTAACCAAGAGGGAACAAACGATCATGAAGTTTTTATAGAAGCAACTGCTCAACCGACCACCTAAAGCATTTTCTCAGATTTTGCACAGGTAACATCAATGTTGAACAATGATAGATAAGTAGCCCACCTCCTAGTGTGTGTTTGTTTGATGCTCCTAATATGAAGGTTAAATGCAAATGTAATTCAGTGTTTCTTTGTTCTGTCTTAGTTTCTTATACAGGTGCAGAAGTCCTTATGTCTTCAGCAATTCACATCTGCTTTGTTGTGCCCAAGACCGACTTTATGAGAAGTCCCCAATCACACACCTGCGGATATTTTTTGGCGATCCCCAACACCTACACATCATACCTTGAGATGTCGGAGGAATTCACCCAGTCCTGGATTCCAAAGTGTGGGTGATGGACATAATTTAAACGGGAGAAATTCTCTCACGCACACAAGGAACTTGCTCAAATCAATCATGTAGCATTTGGTGTCAAATTGTCAAAAGTTACCGGGGAGGATGGTAATTACATTATTGGGGAGAGGTATACATGTATCGGTCTTGTTCCACCAGGCTACCTCAACCAACCCCCAACTACAAATTATGTTGACAGCAGATTCAACAACTATATTCACAATGTTATGTTTTACCCTGTCTTCCTTTCTTAAACAGGTGCAAATGACCTTGTGTTGAGACCAAGGGTGACTTTGGAAGAAGACCCCAAGAATGCTGAAGAACACACACATGCTGTACACAATGTCATCGTTGTTATCCCCATCCTTGAATTTTCTTTTCTTTAAAACACACTGACATTGTTAGAATTTCGATATCACAAAACACAAGCAAATTGATGTTATAAGTAGTTTTGTGGAGCATATCATAAACTATCCTACCGATACTTGACTTCGGCGATGTCATTTACAAATAGCCTCCAACACTTTACTCAGCAAATTGGATGTAGTCTTCCACAGTGCCATCTGTTTTGTCACCAAAGCCCCATATACTAACCACCACTGTGACCTGTATGCTCTCGTTGACTGGCCCTCACATCATGTTCGTCGTCAAACTCACCGGCTCCAGGTCATCTATAAGTCTTTGCTAGGTAAAGCCCCGCCTTATCTCAGCTCACTGATCACCATAGCAGCACCCACCCGTAGCACGCGCTCCAGCAGGTATATTTGACTGGTCATACCCAAAGCCAACTCCTCATTTGGTCGCCTTTCCTTCCATTTCTCTGCTGCCAATGACTGGAACTAATTGCAAAAATCACTGAAGCTGGAGACTTATATCTCCCTCACTAACTTTAAGCACCAACTGTCAGAGCAACTTACCGATCACAGCCCATCTGTAAATAGCCCACCCAACTACGTCATCCCCATATTGTTTATTTTTGCTCCTTTGCACCCCAGTATCTCTACTCGCACATCATCTTCTGCACATCTATCACTCCAGTGTTAATGCTAAATTGTAATTATTTCGCCACTATGGTGTAACGTTCGTTGTTGGGAGAAAGAGAGGAGGACCAAGGTGCAGTGTGGTAAGCATTCATTATGCCTTTTAATCAAAACTAATACGGGAGATTCCGGCAGCACCGGACAGGCGGGAGACTCCGGCAGCTCCAGAGTGATGGGCGATTCTGGCAGCGCCGGAGTGAAGGGCGATTCGGGCAGCACCTGAGTAACGGACAGTTCTGGCAACTCCTGACTGACCGGCGGCTCTGGCAGCTCCTTACAGACGGGCGACTCTGGAAGCTCAGGACAGACGGGCGACTCTGGAAGCTCAGGACAGACGGGCGACTCTGGCAGCTCAGGACAGACGGGCGACTCTGGCAGCTCAGGACAGACGGGCGACTCTGGCAGCTCAGGACAGACGGGCGACTCTGGCAGCTCAGGACAGACGGACGACTCTGGCAGATCAGGACAGACGGGCGACTCTGGCAGCTCAGGACAGACGGGCGACTCTGGCAGCTCAGGACAGACGGCAGACTCTGGCAGCTCAGGACAGACGTGAGACTCTGGAAGCTCAGGACAGACGGGCGACTCTGGCAGCTCAGGACAGACGGGCGACTCTGGCAGCTCAGGACAGACGGGCGACTCTGGCAGCTCAGGACAGACGGGCGACTCTGGCAGCTCAGGACAGACGGGCGACTCTGGCAGCTCAGGACAGACGGGCGACTCTGGCAGCTCAGGACAGACGGGCGACTCTGGCAGCTCAGGACAGACGGGAGACTCTGGCAGCTCAGGACAGACGGGATACTCTGGAAGCTCAGGACAGACGGGAGAGTCTGGCAGCTCAGGACAGATGGGAGCACCTGTAGGGAGGAGACTGAGAGACAGCCTGGTGCGGGGGGCTGCCACCGGAGGCCTGGTGCGTGAAGGGGGCACCGGATAGACCGGACCGTGGAGGTGCACTGGAGGTCTCGAGCACCGAGCCTGCCCGACCCTACCTGTCTGGATGCTCCCCGTAGCCAGGCCAGTGCGGCTAGGTGCAATCGACCGCACTCGGCTGTGCTGGCGAACCGGGGACACCATGCGTAGGGATGGTGCCATGTACCCCAGCCCGAGGAGACGCACTGGAAACCAGATGTGCTGAGCAGGCTTCATGGCACCTGGCTCGATGCCCACTCTAGCCCGGCAGATACGAGGCGCTGATATGTACCGCACCGGGCTATGCCTGCGCACCGGGGACACCATGCGCCTCACGGCATAACACGGTACCTGCCCGGTCCACCTCTCTCCACGGTAAGCACAGGGAGTTGGCTCAGGTGTCCTCAATATATTTTTGGGGCTGTCTCTCGGGCTTCCAGCCGCACTGCCGTGCTGCCTCCTCATACCTCCGCCTCTCGGCTTTCGCTGCCTCCAGCTCTGCAATTTTCCCGCCTGTGCCCTGGGTCCTTTGCCGTCCAAAATCTCCTCCCATGTCCAGGAGTCTGGAGATCGCTGCTGCTGCCCGTTTCCATGCTGCTTGGTCCTTGGTTGGTGGGTGATTCTGTAACGTTCGTCATTGGGAGAAAGAGAGGAGGACCAAGGTACAGCGTGGTAAGTATTCACTACGCCTTTTAATGAAAACTAATACTCGAAGAAAACAACAAAAACGATAAATGAAACAGTTCTGTATGGTGAACATAGTCTACAGAAAATAATCACCCACGCAACACAGGTGGGAAAGGCTACCTATGTATGATTCTCAATCAGAGACAACTAACGACACCTGCCTCTGATTGAGAACCATACCAGGCCAAACGCAAAACACAACATAGAAAAACAGACATAGACAACCCACCCTACTCACGCCCTGACCATACTAAAACAAAGACATAACAAAAGAACTAAGGTCAGAACGTGACATATAGCTTATTTATTGCCTTACCTCCCTAATTTTACTACAGTTGCACACACTGTATATATAATTTTCTACTGTGTTATTGACTGTATGTTTCTTTATCCCATGTGTAACTCTGTGTTGTTTGTGTTGCACTGCTTTGCTTTAACTTGGCCAGGTCGCAGTTGTATATGAGAACTTGTTCTCAACTGGCCTACCTGGTTAAATAACGGTGAAATACATTTTTTTTTAAATATATGTTTTTTCATCACTGCTCTTTCACCAAACATGCCCACAAAAACTACACCTACACAATATCAAAACTATTTTCACATATATAATAATAATATATTAAATTGAGAATACTCTGATGGGTGACAATATTATCAATTGTGAGATTGTTAGTGAAAAGGCTGATGAACAGCGTGTAAATTCGGTCTACATGGAGCCAGGAAACAGAATGCAATCATTTCAGATCACATACAGCCCAGATACACCTACATTTGCACCGACATTTGCCAAACAACTATCAATAATTAGTGTAAGGGCTCTGTTTTCACTTTTATTAAAGCCGCGATTCCACAGTGCACACCCGCCACACTCAGGAGTAGCCTAGTTTGCAAAATACTCCATGTATTTTAGTCCAAAGTTTGTGTTTGTGTGTTTACATGTCCATGAAATAAAAGGGTCATTGACAACAAAAGTCAACATTGTTTATGTTTTGTCTGAAAATATACTAATATACTGTTACTTAAAGGCACAATTCATGTCCATTGAATCTCAAATAATATGACTCGTAAATACCTAGTATATTTATGAGTGGGAAGGGGAGTAGAGGGGGAATGAAATATGCCTACACTCTCAGTCAAGCATGCAGTATCACCATGGACTCTCAGGGGTTAAAAAGTAATAACAGCTCTACCCTTGGTGTGAGGTAGGGGTCAATAGCCATATATGCATCTGCAGGAACAGCAAGATTGTTCTCTGCCATGATGTAGGAGCACAGGGTGTACACATAATGACAGTGGACACACTGGTCCTCGGAGCTGGTTATGTCCTCTTGTGACACACCACACAAATAATCATGTGTATCATACAACTCTGGAACTGTGTACATGACATCAGGCTGACCATGGGGGGATTCTTGTTCTTTGAGGGGCAGATCAGGTGACTGTTCCAGGTCTCCTTTGTAGTGTCCAATTCATCCTATAATGAGTTATCCTGAACATATCAAGCCCTACAAGTGCCAAAATAATAAATAAACCTAAGTCTATTTCACGATAATGTGGGACTACCAGTAGCCAATCCTACATGTTTTTCAAAGCCCTTGTCCAATTTGGAGCTCACGAGTTTCTGTGTATTAGGTTTAGAGCCCTGCCATGGGACAACCCCATGAACTCCAAGATGTGGGCATTAAAACTGCAGAAACATATTGATTCAGGACCATAAACAGTGGCACAAATCGGTGCTAAATAAACATAGGAGCGTTACCTTCGTGATTTCAGCACCACCCGTTGCTGGACAGTCCACTGCTCCAGATCTTTTGGTTTCTGCAACAGGCCATAGAAAATAAACTGATAGGCCTATATGACTTATACTCTGGAGGTGGGGTCTATTGATTGAACTTGACAGCATGCAATTAAATTGCCAATAGATATGTTAAGTCATAGGGAAATAAAACTGATTATTAAGAATTACATTCTGTCAAAGTTTTCAGAAACATTGCAAAATATACTTGTAATTGCAGTATTTGTCAGGTACATGGACAAGGAAGAAGAACAATTTTATTCATATAGCAAAGTGCAGTACAGTGTGTCACATACCTGTACCAAGCCCAGGAAGCAGGACAGCAATATGTTTTTCTCCAAGAAGTCCCCGTTGAAATCACCTTTCATCATCTTTCAGTCTATGGAGGTGCTCAAGCTAAAAATCAACACACACTTCACCTATTTAGATAGCTTGCTGTTGCTAACTAATTTGTCCTGGGATATACACATTGAGTTGTTATTTTACCTGAAATGCACAAGGTCCTCTACTCTGACAATTAATTCAGGGGCTCCAAACTTATCTGGCCCTCCATTTTTATTTTAAACTCTCCTTTGGCAGTTTTTGCCTTATTGAATTAAAATTCAACAGTGTCCCTTTTGCCTTGATGGATTGACGTGAACTTTTTCTGCCCTGAATTGAAGTGAACTTTGTCTGCCTGTTCTCAAAAGTATTATTTTGCGATTGGCTGTGTAGGTGATTTGGTCTGTGCACAGTTAAGCCCTACATTTTAGGTTTATGCACTAATACCAGATACCAGCCTATAATAATGAAGGAAAAACCTCAATGTAGCCTATATAAATTGCTTAAGAATTATACTTTTATGGATTTTTTAAGGTATTGCTTCTCTTATTCAACCCGTCCCTAAACCATCATCCCCAAAAATATAACCGAGGGGACTGGGGGTTAGGAGTCAACCCTGCGCATCACGAGAGTGTGTGTATGTGATGACTGGATTATCCTTATCTGTAATGACTCCGCAGATACAGTTAGACATTCTCATTCAGCAGAAATCAATAGCTATTCTACATACTAATTAAACCCTGAAACAATTAACTCAATTGGCCTCTTCTCTCCAGGTAATGAATGAAGTTCCTCTCTAATACATTCTGCCCTGGGCCGTTCTAATGAAGCCAACCTGAGAAAGCACCATTAAGGGTCAATTCTGTGTTTATTCAGTCACTGACAGGCCAAGTTCCCAAACAGGTTTTCCAGTAGACTGGTCATTTGCTGAAATGTGTATGTTTGTGTGGTAGTGTGCGTGTGCATGTGCGTGTGCGAGCGCCCATGTGTGTGTGTGTGTGTGTGTGTGTGTGTGTGTGTGTGTGTGTGTGTGTGTGTGTGTGTGTGTGTGTGTGTGTGTGTGTGTGTGTGTGTGTGTGTGTGTGTGTGTGTGTGTGTGTGTGTGTGTGTGTGTGTGTGTGTGTGTGTGTGTGTGTGTGTGTGTGTGTGTGTGTGTGTGTGTGTGTGTGTGTGTGTGTGCATTGCATACTCAGCGTTATCCTGTCTTCAGGCTGTAGTATTCATCCTCTCTGTAATATGCAGCGTTAATGTGCATCGGTGTCTAATTGAAAATGAAGCAGTCTATTTCCCCCTGTGGAGCCATTAAAACGCTGTTAGAGAGACAGACACGCACACTCAGCATGACACAGGAGAGAGTGGAGAGAGGGAGTGAGGAAGGAGAGAGTGGAGAGAGGGAGCAAGGAAGGAGAGATTGGAAGGGAGAACAGGCGGATACAGAAGTGCTGGACTGTCCCTGTGTTAACTCAATGTTTTATTCAAGACACCACACCCTAATAGTTGTTTTTTCTTAATCATAACACGATTAACTTTTACCAGTTTAATGTAGACACAAATATAATATTTGTATTACAATTTCTGAAATATTGTATCAAATATGTACATTAGGTTATACTCATTAAATATGTGCATATACCACAAATCCCTTTTTCTGGACACTGGATGAAGTCAGCCTAAGTATTTAGGTTTCATTTTGTTAAAACACTCCAGAACCAAACTTACTCAGACCAGATTATGGATAAACACGTTTTTCCTCCTCCTATCTGTAAAATACTAAAAACATCATTTATTTTTGGCACATTTTTCCCAGAAAAGAGGTTGACTTTCAGGAAATGGTAGTTAAAGGCAAGTACACAGCATTTTAGCCTACCAATCGCCAAATGCCTATTTTGACCCAATCATCATCTCTTCAAATGAAGTTAGTACATATAGTCCAGCTTGCAACATTTTCTATGAAATTGTCTTTTAAATGATGTGTGATTCAATGTAGAGAGCCTTGTACAGTAAACAAAAGAAAATATACATTTACATTAAGTTTGTGACATTTTCATGTCCACCTTTTGAAAGTACTCATTATAGGACCAAAATACCAAAAAAATGCCATACTGATAAGTAGATACAAAATGGCACCTGGCGAAGGCAAAAAGCTTGATGTTTCTGCCATCAGAACACCGATAGAAAGGGATTGGACATGTACATGTAGGTCATAGGAAAGACAATTAGGGAGAAAACTCTACCGCTGGTGGTTTCAATGAGAGACGGAATGGTAGACAATACAAGTTGGCAATACAAGTCGGTCTTTAGGGTGAGAGGTCATGTGGTCAATGGCTCCAAGTGTACAATACAAAAAAAGAAAACAATAATACAATGGAAATAAATAACAAATTAGGGCACACCCAATGTGTAAATCAAATCCTGACCAGTAATTAGACCAGGGAAAAGCAGTGAAAGCTCAGTGGAGACTATAAAACTGCTTCTCTATTGAGTATGTGGACGTGCAGACAGAGCTGCAGAAAGAGAAGAAAAGCTATGTTGTAATAGTGTATCTTGGCCACCAGGAGGCGGTATGGCACTGAATGGTTAAACAGCTGATTGATACAGTTATAAGCAGCCTCTGGATCAGAAAGCACTGTAGGAAAACTTCAGGAAACAGGAAGGAAAATATGCTTATACATATTATAGAAGCATAGGGACCCCCTTGTGTAAGAATCAAAACCAATTCAAATAGACACAAAATAAAGTTCAGAATGTTCAAATAGAATCCGAACAAAAATAGTTCCAAAGTCAATCAAAAAGCCAAAATGTTTTATCCCCCTTCAAAAAGCCTAAATGTTTTATCCCGCTTCAAAAAGCCAGTGTGTTATCCCCCTTCAAAAAGCCACTGTGTTACCCCCCTTCAAAAAGCCAGTGTGTCATCCCGCTTCAAAAAATCTACATGTGTTATCCCCCTTCAAAAAGCCAGTGTGTTATCCCGCTTCAAAAAATATAAATGTGTTATCCCCCTTCAAAAAGCCTAAATGTGTTACCCCCATTCAAAAAACCAGTGTGTTATCCCCCTTCAAAAAGCCTAAATGTGTTACCCCCATTCAAAAAGCTAGTGTGTTATCCCCCTTCAAAAAGCCAAAATGTGTTAACCCCCTTCAAAAAGCTAGTGTGTTATCCCCCTTCAAAAGCTAGTGTGTTATCCCCCTTCAAAAAGCTTGTGTGTTATCCCCCTTCAAAAAGCTCCCCCTTCAAAAAGTCTAAATGTGTTATCCCGCTTCAAAAAGTCTAAATGTGTTATCCCCCTTCAAAAAACACTAAATGTGTTATCCCCCTTCAAAAAGCCTAAATGTGTTACCCCCCTTCAAAAAGCCTAAATGTGTTATCCCGCTTCAAAAAGTCTAAATGTGTTAATCCCCTTCAAAAAGCCAGTGTGTTATCCCCCTTCAAAAAGTATAAATGTGTTATGCCCCTTCAAAAAGCTAGTGTGTTATCCCCCTTCAAAAAGCCTAAATGTGATACCCCCCTTCAAAAAGCCAGTGTGTTATCCCGCTTCAAAAAATATAAATGTGTTATCCCCCTTCAAAAAGCCTAAATGTGTTACCCCCTTCAAAAAGCCTAAATGTGTTATCCCCCTTCAAAAAGCCTAAATGTGTTACCCCCCTTCAAAAAGTTTGTGTGTTATCCCCCTTCAAAAAGCCTAAATGTGTTATCCCGCTTCAAAAAGTCTAAATGTGTTATCCCCCTTCAAAAAAACCTAAATGTGTTATCCCCCTTCAAAAAGCCTAAATGTGTTATCCCCCTTCAAAAAGCCTAAATGTGTTATCCCCATTCAAAAAGCCTAAATGTGTTACCCCACTTCAAAAAGCTAGTGCGTTATCCCCCTTCAAAAAGCCTAAATGTGTTATCCCCATTCAAAAAGCCTAAATGTGTTACCCCCATTCAAAAAGCTAGTGTGTTATCCCCCTTCAAAAAGCCTAAATGTGTTATCACCATTCAAAAAGCCTAAATGTGTTACCCCCCTTCAAAAAGCCTTAATGTGTTACCCCCCTTCAAAAAGTCTAAATGTGTTATCCCGCTTCAAAAAGTCTAAATGTGTTATCCCCCTTCAAAAAACACTAAATGTGTTATCCCCCTTCAAAAAGCCTAAATGTGTTACCCCCCTTCAAAAAGCCTAAATGTGTTATCCCGCTTCAAAAAGTCTAAATGTGTTAATCCCCTTCAAAAAGCCAGTGTGTTATCCCCCTTCAAAAAGTATAAATGTGTTATGCCCCTTCAAAAAGCTAGTGTGTTATCCCCCTTCAAAAAGCCTAAATGTGATACCCCCCTTCAAAAAGCCAGTGTGTTATCCCGCTTCAAAAAATATAAATGTGTTACCCCCATTCAAAAAGCCTAAATGTGATACCCCCCTTCAAAAAGCTAGTGTGTTATCCCCCTTCAAAAAGCCTAAATGTGTTACCCCCCTTCAAAAAGTTTGTGTGTTATCCCCCTTCAAAAAGCCTAAATGTGTTATCCCGCTTCAAAAAGTCTAAATGTGATATCCCCCTTCAAAAAAACCTAAATGTGTTATCCCCCTTCAAAAAGCCTAAATGTGTTATCCCCCTTCAAAAAGCCTAAATGTGTTATCCCCATTCAAAAAGCCTAAATGTGTTACCCCACTTCAAAAAGCTAGTGCGTTATCCCCCTTCAAAAAGCCTAAATGTGTTATCCCCATTCAAAAAGCCTAAATGTGTTACCCCCATTCAAAAAGCTAGTGTGTTATCCCCCTTCAAAAAGCCTAAATGTGTTATCCCCATTCAAAAAGACTAAATGTGTTACCCCCCTTCAAAAAGCCTTAATGTGTTACCCCCCTTCAAAAAGCCAGTGTGTTATCCCGCTTCAAAAAGCCTTAATGTGTTATCCCCCTTCAAAAAGCCAAAATGTGTTACCCCCCTTCAAAAAGCTAGTGTGTTATCCCCCTTCAAAAAGCCTAAATGTGTTACCCCCCTTCAAAAAGCTAGTGTGTTATCCCCCTTCAAAAAGCCTAAATGTGTTATCCCGCTTCAAAAAGTCTAAATGTGTTATCCCCCTTCAAAAAGCCTAAATGTGTTATCCCCCTTCAAAAAGCCTAAATGTGTTAACCCCATTCAAAAAGCTAGTGTGTTATCCCCCTTCAAAAAGCCTAAATGTGTTATCCCCATTCAAAAAGCCTAAATGTGTTACCCCCCTTCAAAAAGCCTTAATGTGTTACCCCCCTTCAAAAAGCCAGTGTGTTATCCCGCTTCAAAAAGCCTTAATGTGTTATCCCCCTTCAAAAAGCCAAAATGTGTTACCCCCCTTCAAAAAGCTAGTGTGCTATCCCCCTTCAAAAAGCCTAAATGTGTTACCCCACTTCAAAAAGCTAGTGCGTTATCCCCCTTCAAAAAGCCTAAATGTGTTATCCCCCTTCAAAAAGCCTAAATGTGTTACCACCATTCAAAAAGCTAGTGTGTTATCCCCATTCAAAAAGCCTAAATGTGTTACCCCCATTCAAAAACCTACTGTGTTATCCCCCTTCAAAAAGCCTACATGTGTTATCCCCATTCAAAAAGCCTAAATGTGTTACCCCCCTTCAAAAAGCCTTAATGTGTTACCCCCCTTCAAAAAGCCAGTGTGTTATCCCGCTTCAAAAAGCCTAAATGTGTTACCCCCTTTCAAAAAGCTAGTGTGTTATCCCCTTCAAAAAGCCTAAATGTGTTACCCCTCTTCGAAAAGCCAGTGTTTTATCCCCCTTCAAAAAGCCTTAATGTGTTACCCCCCTTCAAAAAGCCAGTGTGTTATCCCCCTTCAAAAAGCCTAAATGTGTTACCCCTCTTCGAAAAGCCAGTGTTTTATCCCCCTTCAAAAAGCCTAAATGTGTTATGCCCTTTCAAAAAGCTAGTGTGTTATCCCCCTTCAAAAAGCTAAATGTGTTAACCCTCTTCGAAAAGCCAGTGTTTTATCCCCCTTCAAAAAGCCTAAATGTGTTACCACCATTCAAAAAGCTAGTGTGTTATCCCCTTTCAAAAAGCCTAAATGTGTTATCCACCTTCAAAAACCCTAAATGTGTTATCCCCATTCAAAAAGCCTAAATGTGTTATCCCCCTTCAAAAAGCCTAAATGTGTTATCCCCCTTCAAAAAGCCTAAATGTGTTACCACCATTCAAAAAGCTAGTGTGTTATCCCCCTTCAAAAAGCCTAAATGTGTTATCCCCCTTCAAAAAGCCTAAATGTGTTATCCCTCTTCGAAAAGCTAGTGTGTTATCCCCCTTCAAAAAGCCTAAATGTGTTATCCCCCTTCAAAAAGCCAATGTGTTATCCCCCTTCAAAAAGCCTAAATGTGTTATCCCCCTTCAAAAAGCCTAAATGTGTTACCACCATTCAAAAAGCCAGTGTGTTATCCCCCTTCAAAAAGCATAAATGTGTTACCACCATTCAAAAAGCCAGTGTGTTATCCCCTTTCAAAAAGCCAGTGTGTTATCCCCCTTCAAAAAGCCTTAATGTGTTACCCCCCTTCAAAAAGCCAGTGTGTTATCCCGCTTCAAAAAGCCTTAATGTGTTATCCCCCTTCAAAAAGCCAAAATGTGTTACCCCCCTTCAAAAAGCTAGTGTGTTATCCCCCTTCAAAAAGCCTAAATGTGTTACCCCCCTTCAAAAAGCTAGTGTGTTATCCCCCTTCAAAAAGCCTAAATGTGTTATCCCGCTTCAATTACATTTACATTTAAGTCATTCTAAATGTGTTATCCCCCTTCAAAAAGCCTAAATGTGTTATCCCCCTTCAAAAAGCCTAAATGTGTTAACCCCATTCAAAAAGCTAGTGTGTTATCCCCCTTCAAAAAGCCTAAATGTGTTATCCCCATTCAAAAAGCCTAAATGTGTTACCCCCCTTCAAAAAGCCTTAATGTGTTACCCCCCTTCAAAAAGCCAGTGTGTTATCCCGCTTCAAAAAGCCTTAATGTGTTATCCCCCTTCAAAAAGCCAAAATGTGTTACCCCCTTCAAAAAGCTAGTGTGCTATCCCCCTTCAAAAAGCCTAAATGTGTTACCCCACTTCAAAAGCTAGTGCGTTATCCCCTTCAAAAAGCCTAAATGTGTTATCCCCCTTCAAAAAGCCTAAATGTGTTACCACCATTCAAAAAGCTAGTGTGTTATCCCCATTCAAAAAGCCTAAATGTGTTACCCCCATTCAAAAACCTACTGTGTTATCCCCCTTCAAAAAGCCTACATGTGTTATCCCCATTCAAAAAGCCTAAATGTGTTACCCCCCTTCAAAAAGCCTTAATGTGTTACCCCCCTTCAAAAAGCCAGTGTGTTATCCCGCTTCAAAAAGCCTAAATGTGTTACCCCCCTTTCAAAAAGCTAGTGTGTTATCCCCCTTCAAAAAGCCTAAATGTGTTACCCCTCTTCGAAAAGCCAGTGTTTTATCCCCCTTCAAAAAGCCTTAATGTGTTACCCCCCTTCAAAAAGCCAGTGTGTTATCCCCCTTCAAAAAGCCTAAATGTGTTACCCCTCTTCGAAAAGCCAGTGTTTTATCCCCCTTCAAAAAGCCTAAATGTGTTACGCCCTTTCAAAAAGCTAGTGTGTTATCCCCCTTCAAAAAGCTAAATGTGTTAACCCTCTTCGAAAAGCCAGTGTTTTATCCCCCTTCAAAAAGCCTAAATGTGTTACCACCATTCAAAAAGCTAGTGTGTTATCCCCTTTCAAAAAGCCTAAATGTGTTATCCACCTTCAAAAACCCTAAATGTGTTATCCCCATTCAAAAAGCCTAAATGTGTTATCCCCCTTCAAAAAGCCTAAATGTGTTATCCCCCTTCAAAAAGCCTAAATGTGTTACCACCATTCAAAAAGCTAGTGTGTTATCCCCCTTCAAAAAGCCTAAATGTGTTATCCCCCTTCAAAAAGCCTAAATGTGTTATCCCTCTTCGAAAAGCTAGTGTGTTATCCCCCTTCAAAAAGCCTAAATGTGTTATCCCCCTTCAAAAAGCCAATGTGTTATCCCCCTTCAAAAAGCCTAAATGTGTTATCCCCCTTCAAAAAGCCTAAATGTGTTACCACCATTCAAAAAGCCAGTGTGTTATCCCCCTTCAAAAAGCATAAATGTGTTACCACCATTCAAAAAGCCAGTGTGTTATCCCCTTTCAAAAAGCCAGTGTGTTATCCCCCTTCAAAAAGCCAGTGTGTTATCCCCCTTCAAAAAGCCTAAATGTGTTACCACCATTCAAAAAGCTAGTGTGTTATCCCCTTTCAAAAAGCCTAAATGTGTTATCCCCATTCAAAAAGCCTAAATGTGTTACCCCCATTCAAAAAGCCTTAATGTGTTACCCCCCTTCAAAAAGCCAGTGTTTTATCCCCCTTCAAAAAGCCTAAATGTGTTACCCCTCTTCGAAAAGCCAGTGTGTTATCCCCCTTCAAAAAGCCTACATGTGTTACCCCTCTTCGAAAAGCCAGTGTTTTATCCCCCTTCAAAAAGCCTAAATGTGTTACCCCTCTTCGAAAAGCCAGTGTGTTATCCCCCTTCAAAAAGCCTAAATGTGTTACCCCTCTTCAAAAAGCCAGTGTTTTATCCCCCTTCAAAAAGCCTAAATGTGTTACCCCCCTTCAAAAAGCTAGTGTGTTATCCCCCTTCAAAAAGCCTAAATGTGTTACCCCCCTTCAAAAAGCCAGTATGTTATCCCCCTTCAAAAAGCCTAAATGTGTTACCACCATTCAAAAAGCTAGTGTGTTATCCCCCTTCAAAAAGCCTAAATGTGTTACCCCCTTCAAAAAGCCAGTGTGTTATCCCCCTTCAAAAAGCCTAAATGTGTTACCACCATTCAAAAAGCCAGTGTGTTATCCCCCTTCAAAAAGCCTAAATGTGTTACCACCATTCAAAAAGCCAGTGTGTTATCCCCCTTCAAAAAGCCTAAATGTGTTATCCCCCTTCAAAAAGCCTAAATGTGTTACCACCATTCAAAAAGCTAGTGTGTTATCCCCCTTCAAAAAGCCTAAATGTGTTACCCCCCTTCAAAAAGCCAGTGTGTTATCCCCCTTCAAAAAGCCTAAATGTGTTACCACCATTCAAAAAGCCAGTGTGTTATCCCCCTTCAAAAAGCCTAAATGTGTTACCACCATTCAAAAAGCCTAAATGTGTTAACCCCATTCAAAAAGCCTAAATGTGTTACCACCATTCAAAAAGCCAGTGTGTTATCCCCCTTCAAAAAGCCTAAATGTGTTACCCCCCTTCAAAAAGCCAGTGTGTTATCCCCCTTCAAAAAGCCTAAATGTGTTACCACCATTCAAAAAGCCAGTGTGTTATCCCCCTTCAAAAAGCCTAAATGTGTTACCCCCCTTCAAAAAGCCAGTGTGTTATCCCCCTTCAAAAAGCATAAATGTGTTACCACCATTCAAAAAGCCAGTGTGTTATCCCCTTTCAAAAAGCCAGTGTGTTATCCCCCTTCAAAAAGCCAGTGTGTTATCCCCCTTCAAAAAGCCTAAATGTGTTACCACCATTCAAAAAGCTAGTGTGTTATCCCCTTTCAAAAGCCTAAATGTGTTATCCCCATTCAAAAAGCCTAAATGTGTTACCCCCATTCAAAAAGCCTTAATGTGTTACCCCCCTTCAAAAAGCCAGTGTTTTATCCCCCTTCAAAAAGCCTAAATGTGTTACCCCTCTTCGAAAAGCCAGTGTGTTATCCCCCTTCAAAAAGCCTACATGTGTTACCCCTCTTCGAAAAGCCAGTGTTTTATCCCCCTTCAAAAAGCCTAAATGTGTTACCCCTCTTCGAAAAGCCAGTGTGTTATCCCCCTTCAAAAAGCCTAAATGTGTTACCCCTCTTCAAAAAGCCAGTGTTTTATCCCCCTTCAAAAAGCCTAAATGTGTTACCCCCTTCAAAAAGCTAGTGTGTTATCCCCCTTCAAAAGCCTAAATGTGTTACCCCCTTCAAAAAGCCAGTGTGTTATCCCCCTTCAAAAAGCCTAAATGTGTTACCACCATTCAAAAAGCTAGTGTGTTATCCCCCTTCAAAAAGCCTAAATGTGTTACCCCCTTCAAAAAGCCAGTGTGTTATCCCCCTTCAAAAAGCCTAAATGTGTTACCACCATTCAAAAAGCCAGTGTGTTATCCCCTTCAAAAAGCCTAAATGTGTTACCACCATTCAAAAAGCCAGTGTGTTATCCCCCTTCAAAAAGCCTAAATGTGTTATCCCCCTTCAAAAAGCCTAAATGTGTTACCACCATTCAAAAAGCTAGTGTGTTATCCCCCTTCAAAAAGCCTAAATGTGTTACCCCCTTCAAAAAGCCAGTGTGTTATCCCCCTTCAAAAAGCCTAAATGTGTTACCACCATTCAAAAAGCCAGTGTGTTATCCCCTTCAAAAAGCCTAAATGTGTTACCACCATTCAAAAAGCCAGTGTGTTATCCCCCTTCAAAAAGCCTAAATGTGTTACCACCATTCAAAAAGCCAGTGTGTTATCCCCCTTCAAAAGCCTAAATGTGTTACCCCCTTCAAAAAGCCAGTGTGTTATCCCCCTTCAAAAAGCCTAAATGTGTTACCACCATTCAAAAAGCCAGTGTGTTATCCCCCTTCAAAAAGCCTAAATGTGTTACCCCCCTTCAAAAAGCCAGTGTGTTATCCCCCTTCAAAAAGCATAAATGTGTTACCACCATTCAAAAAGCCAGTGTGTTATCCCCCGTCAAAAAGGCTAAATGTGTTACCACCATTCAAAAAGCCAGTGTGTTATCCCCCTTCAAAAAGCCTAAATGTGTTATCCCCCTTCAAAAAGCCTAAATGTGTTATCCCCCTTCAAAAAGCCTAAATGTGTTACCACCATTCAAAAAGCTAGTGTGTTATCCCCCTTCAAAAAGCCTAAATGTGTTACCCCCCTTCAAAAAGCCAGTGTGTTATCCCCCTTCAAAAAGCCTAAATGTGTTACCCCCCTTCAAAAAGCTAGTGTGTTATCCCCCTTCAAAAAGCCTAAATGTGTTATCCCCCTTCAAAAAGCCTAAATGTGTTAACCCCATTCAAAAAGCCTAAATGTGTTATCCCCATTCAAAAAGCCTAAATGTGTTACCCCCATTCAAAAAGCTAGTGTGTTATCCCCCTTCAAAAAGCCTAAATGTGTTACCCCCTTCAAAAAGCCTTAATGTGTTACCCCCTTCAAAAAGCCAGTGTGTTATCCCGCTTCAAAAAGCCTTAATGTGTTATCCCCCTTCAAAAAGCCAAAATGTGTTACCCCCCTTCAAAAAGCTAGTGTGTTACCCCCCTTCAAAAAGCCAGTGTGTTATCCCGCTTCAAAAAGCCTAAATGTGTTACCCCCCTTTCAAAAAGCTAGTGTGTTATCCCCCTTCAAAAAGCCTAAATGTGTTACCCCTCTTCGAAAAGCCAGTGTTTTATCCCCCTTCAAAAAGCCTTAATGTGTTACCCCCCTTCAAAAAGCCAGTGTGTTATCCCCCTTCAAAAAGCCTAAATGTGTTACCCCTCTTCGAAAAGCCAGTGTTTTATCCCCCTTCAAAAAGCCTAAATGTGTTACGCCCTTTCAAAAAGCTAGTGTGTTATCCCCCTTCAAAAAGCTAAATGTGTTAACCCTCTTCGAAAAGCCAGTGTTTTATCCCCCTTCAAAAAGCCTAAATGTGTTACCACCATTCAAAAAGCTAGTGTGTTATCCCCCTTCAAAAAGCCTAAATGTGTTATCCCCCTTCAAAAAGCCTAAATGTGTTATCCCCATTCAAAAAGCCTAAATGTGTTATCCCCCTTCAAAAAGCCTAAATGTGTTATCCCCCTTCAAAAAGCCTAAATGTGTTACCACCATTCAAAAAGCTAGTGTGTTATCCCCCTTCAAAAAGCCTAAATGTGTTATCCCCCTTCAAAAAGCCTAAATGTGTTATCCCTCTTCGAAAAGCTAGTGTGTTATCCCCCTTCAAAAAGCCTAAATGTGTTATCCCCCTTCAAAAAGCCAGTGTGTTATCCCCCTTCAAAAAGCCTAAATGTGTTATCCCCCTTCAAAAAGCCTAAATGTGTTACCACCATTCAAAAAGCCAGTGTGTTATCCCCCTTCAAAAAGCATAAATGTGTTACCACCATTCAAAAAGCCAGTGTGTTATCCCCTTTCAAAAAGCCAGTGTGTTATCCCCCTTCAAAAAGCCAGTGTGTTATCCCCCTTCAAAAAGCCTAAATGTGTTACCACCATTCAAAAAGCTAGTGTGTTATCCCCTTTCAAAAAGCCTAAATGTGTTATCCCCATTCAAAAAGCCTAAATGTGTTACCCCCATTCAAAAACCTACTGTGTTATCCCCCTTCAAAAAGCCTACATGTGTTATCCCCATTCAAAAAGCCTAAATGTGTTACCCCCCTTCAAAAAGCCTTAATGTGTTACCCCCCTTCAAAAAGCCAGTGTTTTATCCCCCTTCAAAAAGCCTAAATGTGTTACCCCTCTTCGAAAAGCCAGTGTGTTATCCCCCTTCAAAAAGCCTACATGTGTTACCCCTCTTCGAAAAGCCAGTGTTTTATCCCCCTTCAAAAAGCCTAAATGTGTTACCCCTCTTCGAAAAGCCAGTGTGTTATCCCCCTTCAAAAAGCCTAAATGTGTTACCCCTCTTCAAAAAGCCAGTGTTTTATCCCCCTTCAAAAAGCCTAAATGTGTTACCCCCCTTCAAAAAGCTAGTGTGTTATCCCCCTTCAAAAAGCCTAAATGTGTTACCCCCCTTCAAAAAGCCAGTGTGTTATCCCCCTTCAAAAAGCCTAAATGTGTTACCACCATTCAAAAAGCTAGTGTGTTATCCCCCTTCAAAAAGCCTAAATGTGTTACCCCCTTCAAAAAGCCAGTGTGTTATCCCCCTTCAAAAAGCCTAAATGTGTTACCACCATTCAAAAAGCCAGTGTGTTATCCCCCTTCAAAAAGCCTAAATGTGTTACCACCATTCAAAAAGCCAGTGTGTTATCCCCCTTCAAAAAGCCTAAATGTGTTATCCCCCTTCAAAAAGCCTAAATGTGTTACCACCATTCAAAAAGCTAGTGTGTTATCCCCCTTCAAAAAGCCTAAATGTGTTACCCCCCTTCAAAAAGCCAGTGTGTTATCCCCCTTCAAAAAGCCTAAATGTGTTACCACCATTCAAAAAGCCAGTGTGTTATCCCCCTTCAAAAAGCCTAAATGTGTTACCACCATTCAAAAAGCCAGTGTGTTATCCCCTTCAAAAAGCCTAAATGTGTTACCACCATTCAAAAAGCCAGTGTGTTATCCCCCTTCAAAAAGCCTAAATGTGTTACCCCCCTTCAAAAAGCCAGTGTGTTATCCCCCTTCAAAAAGCCTAAATGTGTTACCACCATTCAAAAAGCCAGTGTGTTATCCCCCTTCAAAAAGCCTAAATGTGTTACCCCCCTTCAAAAAGCCAGTGTGTTATCCCCCTTCAAAAAGCATAAATGTGTTACCACCATTCAAAAAGCCAGTGTGTTATCCCCCTTCAAAAAGGCTAAATGTGTTACCACCATTCAAAAAGCCAGTGTGTTATCCCCCTTCAAAAAGCCTAAATGTGTTATCCCCCTTCAAAAAGCCTAAATGTGTTACCACCATTCAAAAAGCTAGTGTGTTATCCCCCTTCAAAAAGCCTAAATGTGTTACCCCCCTTCAAAAAGCCAGTGTGTTATCCCCCTTCAAAAAGCCTAAATGTGTTACCCCCCTTCAAAAAGCTAGTGTGTTATCCCCCTTCAAAAAGCCTAAATGTGTTATCCCCCTTCAAAAAGCCTAAATGTGTTAACCCCATTCAAAAAGCCTAAATGTGTTATCCCCATTCAAAAAGCCTAAATGTGTTACCCCCATTCAAAAAGCTAGTGTGTTATCCCCCTTCAAAAAGCCTAAATGTGTTATCCCCATTCAAAAAGCCTAAATGTGTTACCCCCCTTCAAAAAGCCTTAATGTGTTACCCCCCTTCAAAAAGCCAGTGTGTTATCCCGCTTCAAAAAGCCTTAATGTGTTACCCCCTTCAAAAAGCTAGTGTGTTATCCCCCTTCAAAAAAATGCCTAAATGTGTTATCCCCATTCAAAAAGCCTAAATGTGTTACCCCCTTCAAAAAGCCTTAATGTGTTACCCCCTTCAAAAAGCCAGTGTGTTATCCCCTTCAAAAAGCCTAAATGTGTTACCCCCTTCAAAAAGCTAGTGTGTTATCCCCCTTCAAAAAGCCTAAATGTGTTACCCCACTTCAAAAAGCTAGTGCGTTATCCCCCTTCAAAAAGCCTAAATGTGTTATCCCCCTTCAAAAAGCCTAAATGTGTTACCCCTCTTCGAAAAGCCAGTGTTTTATCCCCCTTCAAAAAGCCTTAATGTGTTACCCCCCTTCAAAAAGCCAGTGTGTTATCCCCCTTCAAAAAGCCTAAATGTGTTACCCCTCTTCGAAAAGCCAGTGTTTTATCCCCCTTCAAAAAGCCTAAATGTGTTACCCCCTTTCAAAAAGCTAGTGTGTTATCCCCCTTCAAAAAGCTAAATGTGTTACCCCTCTTCGAAAAGCCAGTGTTTTATCCCCCTTCAAAAAGCCTAAATGTGTTACCACCATTCAAAAAGCTAGTGTGTTATCCCCTTTCAAAAAGCCTAAATGTGTTATCCCCCTTCAAAAAGCCTAAATGTGTTATCCCCCTTCAAAAAGCCTAAATGTGTTACCCCCCTTCAAAAAGCCTAAATGTGTTACCACCATTCAAAAAGCTAGTGTGTTATCCCCCTTCAAAAAGCCTAAATGTGTTATCCCCCTTCAAAAAGCCTAAATGTGTTATCCCTCTTCGAAAAGCTAGTGTGTTATCCCCCTTCAAAAAGCCTAAATGTGTTATCCCCCTTCAAAAAGCCAGTGTGTTATCCCCCTTCAAAAAGCCTAAATGTGTTATCCCCCTTCAAAAAGCCTAAATGTGTTACCACCATTCAAAAAGCTAGTGTGTTATCCCCTTTCAAAAAGCCAGTGTGTTATCCCCCTTCAAAAAGCATAAATGTGTTACCACCATTCAAAAAGCCAGTGTGTTATCCCCTTTCAAAAAGCCAGTGTGTTATCCCCCTTCAAAAAGCCAGTGTGTTATCCCCCTTCAAAAAGCCTAAATGTGTTACCACTATTCAAAAAGCTAGTGTGTTATCCCCTTTCAAAAAGCCTAAATGTGTTATCCCCATTCAAAAAGCCTAAATGTGTTACCCCCATTCAAAAACCTACTGTGTTATCCCCCTTCAAAAAGCCTACATGTGTTATCCCCATTCAAAAAGCCTAAATGTGTTACCCCCCTTCAAAAAGCCTTAATGTGTTACCCCCCTTCAAAAACCCAGTGTGTTATCCCGCTTCAAAAAGCCTAAATGTGTTACCCCCTTTCAAAAAGCTAGTGTGTTATCCCCCTTCAAAAAGCCTAAATGTGTTACCCCTCTTCGAAAAGCCAGTGTTTTATCCCCCTTCAAAAAGCCTAAATGTGTTACCCCTCTTCGAAAAGCCAGTGTGTTATCCCCCTTCAAAAAGCCTAAATGTGTTACCCCTCTTCAAAAAGCCAGTGTTTTATCCCCCTTCAAAAAGCCTAAATGTGTTACCCCCCTTCAAAAAGCTAGTGTGTTATCCCCCTTCAAAAAGCCTAAATGTGTTACCCCCCTTCAAAAAGCCAGTGTGTTATCCCCCTTCAAAAAGCCTAAATGTGTTACCACCATTCAAAAAGCTAGTGTGTTATCCCCCTTCAAAAAGCCTAAATGTGTTACCCCCCTTCAAAAAGCCAGTGTGTTATCCCCCTTCAAAAGCCTAAATGTGTTACCACCATTCAAAAAGCCAGTGTGTTATCCCCCTTCAAAAAGCCTAAATGTGTTACCACCATTCAAAAAGCCAGTGTGTTACCCCCTTCAAAAAGCCTAAATGTGTTATCCCCCTTCAAAAAGCCTAAATGTGTTACCACCATTCAAAAAGCTAGTGTGTTATCCCCCTTCAAAAAGCCTAAATGTGTTACCCCCCTTCAAAAAGCCAGTGTGTTATCCCCCTTCAAAAAGCCTAAATGTGTTACCACCATTCAAAAAGCCAGTGTGTTATCCCCCTTCAAAAAGCCTAAATGTGTTATCCCCCTTCAAAAAGCCTAAATGTGTTACCACCATTCAAAAAGCTAGTGTGTTATCCCCCTTCAAAAAGCCTAAATGTGTTACCACCATTCAAAAAGCCAGTGTGTTATCCCCCTTCAAAAAGCCTAAATGTGTTACCACCATTCAAAAAGCTAGTGTGCTATCCCCTTTCAAAAAGCCTAAATGTGTTATCCCCCTTCAAAAAGCCTAAATGTGTTATCCCCCTTCAAAAAGCCTAAATGTGTTATCCCCCTTCAAAAAGCCTAAATGTGTTATCCCCCTTCAAAAAGCCAGTGTGTTATCCCCCTTCAAAAAGCCTAAATGTGTTACCACCATTCAAAAAGCTAGTGTGCTATCCCCTTTCAAAAAGCCTAAATGTGTTATCCCCTTTCAAAAAGCCTAAATGTGTTATCCCCATTCAAAAAGCCTAAATGTGTTACCCCCATTCAAAAACCTACTGTGTTATCCCCCTTCAAAAAGCCTACATGTGCTATCCCCATTCAAAAAGCCTAAATGTGTTACCCCCCTTCAAAAAGCCTTAATGTGTTACCCCCCTTCAAAAAGCCAGTGTGTTATCCCGCTTCAAAAAGCCTAAATGTGTTATCCCCCTTCAAAAAGCCTAAATGTGTTACCCCCCTTCAAAAAGCTAGTGTGTTATCCCCCTTCAAAAAGCCTAAATGTGTTATCCCCATTCAAAAAGCCTAAATGTGTTATCCCCTTCAAAAAGTCAGTGTGTTATCCCCATTCAAAAAGCCTAAATGTGTTATCCCCCTTCAAAAAGCCAGTGTGTTATCCCCCTTCAAAAAGCCTAAATGTGTTACCACCATTCAAAAAGCTAGTGTGTTATCCCCCTTCAAAAAGCCTAAATGTGTTATCCCCATTCAAAAAGCCTAAATGTGTTATCCCCCTTCAAAAAGTCAGTGTGTTATCCCCATTCAAAAAGCCTAAATGTGTTATCCCCCTTCAAAAAGCCAGTGTGTTATCCCCCTTCAAAAAGCCTAAATGTGTTACCACCATTCAAAAAGCTAGTGTGTTATCCCCCTTCAAAAAGCCTAAATGTGTTATCCCCATTCAAAAAGTCAGTGTGTTATCCCGCTTCAAAAAGCCTAAATGTGTTACCCCCCTTCAAAAAGCCACTGTGTTATCCCCCTTCAAAAAGCCTAAATGTGTTACCCCCCTTCAAAAAGCCACTGTGTTATCCCCCTTCAAAAAGCCACTGTGTTATCCCCCTTCAAAAAGCCTAAATGTGTTACCCCCCTTCAAAAAGCCTAAATGTCTTATCGCCCTTCAAAAAGCCTAAATGTGTTTCCCCCTTCAAAAAGCCACTGTGTTATCCCCCTTCAAAAATCCTAAATGTGTTATCCCCCTTCAAAAAGCCTAAATGTCTTATCCCCCTTCAAAAAGCCTAAATGTGTTGCCCCCCTTCAAAAAGCCAGTGTGTTATCCCGCTTCAAAAAGCCTAAATGTGTTATCCCCCTTCAAAAAGCCAAAATGTGTTACCCCCTTCATAAAGCTAGTGTGTTATCCCCCTTCAAAAAGCTAGTGTGTTATCCCCCTTCAAAAAGCCAGTGTGTTATCCCGCTTCAAAAAGCCTAAATGTGTTATCCCCCTTCAAAAGCCTAAATGTGTTACCCCCTTCAAAAAGCTAGTGTGTTATCCCCCTTCAAAAAGCCTAAATGTGTTACCCCCTTCAAAAAGCTAGTGTGTTATCCCCCTTCAAAAAGCCTAAATGTGTTACCCCCATTCAAAAAGCCTAAATGTGTTATCCCCCTTCAAAAAGCCTAAATGTGTTACCCCCCTTCAAAAAGCTAGTGTGTTATCCCCCTTCAAAAAGCCTAAATGTGTTATCCCCATTCAAAAAGCCTAAATGTGTTATCCCCATTCAAAAAGCCTAAATGTGTTACCCCCTTCAAAAAGCCTTAATGTGTTACCCCCTTCAAAAAGCTAGTGTTTTATCCCCCTTCAATAAGCCTAAATGTGTTATCCCGCTTCAAAAATCTAAATGTGTTACCCCCTTCAAAAAGCCTAAATGTGTTACCCCCCTTCAAAAAGCTAGTGTGTTATCCCCTTCAAAAAGCTAGTGTGTTACCCCCCTTCAAAAAGCCAGTGTGTTATCCCCCTTCAAAAAGCCTAAATGTGTTACCCCTCTTCGAAAAGCCAGTGTTTTATCCCCCTTCAAAAAGCCTAAATGTGTTACCCCCTTTCAAAAAGCTAGTGTGTTATCCCCCTTCAAAAAGCCTAAATGTGTTATCCCGCTTCAAAAATCTAAATGTCATACCCCCCTTCAAAAAGCTTGTGTGTTATCCCCCTTCAAAAATTCTAAATATGTTATCCCGCTTCAAAAAGCTTGTGTGTTATCCCCCTTCAAAAATTCTAAATGTGTTATCCCCCTTCAAAAAGCCTAAATGTGTTATCCCGCTTCAAAAAGTCTAAATGTGTTATCCCCATTCAAAAAGCCTAAATGTGTTACCCCCCTTCAAAAAGCTAGTGTGTTATCCCCATTCAAAAAGCCTAAATGTGTTATCCCCCTTCAAAAAGCCTAAATGTGTTATCCCCCTTCAAAAAGCCTAAATGTGTTATCCCCCTTCAAAAAGCCTAAATGTGTTATCCCCCTTCAAAAAGCCTAAATGTGTTACCCCCCTTCAAAAAGCCACGGTGTTATCCCCGTTCAAAAAGCCTAAATGTCTTATCCCCCTTCAAAAAGACTAAATGTGTTATCCCCCTTCAAAAAGCCTAAATGTGTTAATCCCCTTCAAAAAGTCTAAATGTGTTATCCCCCTTCAAAAAGCCTAAATGTGTTATCCCCCTTCAAAAAGCCACTGTGTTATCCCCCTTCAAAAAGCCTAAATGTCTTATCCCCCTTCAAAAAGCCTAAATGTGTTACCCCCTTCAAAAAGCCACTGTGTTATCCCCGTTCAAAAAGCCTAAATGTCTTATCCCCCTTCAAAAAGACTAAATGTGTTACCCCCTTCAAAAATCCACTGTTTTATCCCCCTTCAAAAAGCCTAAATGTGTTATCCCCCTTCAAAAAGCCTAAATGTGTTACCCCCCTTCAAAAAGCCTAAATGTGTTATCCACCTTCAAAAAGCCTAAATGTGTTATCACCCTTCAAAAAGCAAAAATATAAGTAATCCAATAAAGCAAGTCGCAAAAATCAACAGGATATATCTCACCGGATGGTTGAGGAAGAGGGAAATTCAGCCTGGTGGAGATTTCCTTCCATCAGGTACAATTTCATGGGCATGCACCAAAACCAACCACACAGGAATTGCATGAGTAAAAATGAACAATAATGAGCAAGAATTACTCCCTCTGAATTTTTCATCTGGGCTGCTTAAAAGGTTGTCCACAGAAAAAGAACCTCAGCCAGGTACACACCAAATGTTTCCTCAAACTGCCCTCGTCTTCTTAAAGGGATAGTCCACCACAAATACAATGGCGGACATCTGAAATGTGAAAATAACGCAGTCAGAACTGGCAGATACATAATATAATAAAATGAAATGAAAATACACATCAAGGTTTTACCTTGCAAGGTTTTGATATTTTAAACCAGACGTAATATGTCTATGTGTGCCTATCACCTCACACTCGTGGCAGTCACATTTGGACAAACGTCTAAAAAAGTGGGAGAGAGAGATATTGCCACATCTCTCCCCCAGTTAACAACAACACAATTCAACACAAACAAATAAAGTATTTACCAGAGCACGATGTCACCAGGTGAAGATGATGGTTCTCTTCCTCTGCCAAGATCGAGGAGGTGCTAAATTAGTATGTGGAGAATAAACAGCACATATAAAGCCATCTCAGTCTTCGTGTCTCTAGTTGCTGTGATTTACTATAGGCTGGGATGAAACTGTGTACCGTCAGGACCTGTAATGGCTGCCAGCGGCTGCTTTTGATTTCTTTGGGTGGGGGAGGATATGGCTGTTGTGATTTTCTTCCTGATGCCTCCCCAGACACCCCTCTGTGTTATAGCTGCACCATATGGAACCAAAATGAAGACATTAAAAACACACTTAGACTCACTGCTAAACAACCCAACTTTGGGTTCAGAAAGTAACAAAGTAACATCATCCTCCTCCAAAAGTGCTGTTCACTGTGCTGGCGTATGTCTACATGTTCACAGGAGAATGGCACCTAGTGATGTTCACTGTGCTGGCGTATGTCTACATGTTCACAGGAGAATGGCACCTAGTGATGTTCACTGTGCTGGCGTATGTCTACATGTTCACAGGAGAATGGCACCTAGTGATGTTCACTGTGCTGGCGTATGTCTACATGTTCACAGGAGAATGGCACCTAGTGATGTTCACTGTGCTGGCGTATGTCTACATGTTCACAGGAGAATGGCACCTAGTGATGTTCACTGTGCTGGCGTATGTCTACATGTTCACAGGAGAATGGCACCTAGTGATGTTCACTGTGCTGGCGTATGTCTACATGTTCACAGGAGAATGGCACCTAGTGATGTTCACTGTGCTGGCGTATGTCTACATGTTCACAGGAGAATGGCACCTAGTGATGTTCACTGTGCTGGCGTATGTCTACATGTTCACAGGAGAATGGCACCTAGTGATGTTCACTGTGCTGGCGTATGTCTACATGTTCACAGGAGAATGGCACCTAGTGATGTTCACTGTGCTGGCGTATGTCTACATGTTCACAGAAGAATGCCACCTAGTGCTGTTCACTGTGCTGGCGTAAGTCTACATGTTCACAGGAGAATGTCACCTAGTGATGTTCACTGTGCTGGCGTAAGTCTACATGTTCACATGAGAATGCCACCTAGTGCTGTTCACTGTGCTGGCGTAAGTCTACATGTTCACAGGAGAATGCCACCTAGTGCTGTTTCAGTGTCCTTTGCTCCTCTTGTGTTCACTGTGTTCACAGAGGCTGCTCCAATGGGCGGCAGGGTAGCCTAGTGGTTAGAGTGTTGGAATAGTAACCGAAAGGTTGCAAGTTCGAATCCCCGAGCTGACAAGGTACAAATCTGTCGTTCTGCCCCTGAACAGGCAGTTAACGCACTGTTCCTAGGCCGTCATTGAAAATAAGAATTTGTTCTTAACTGACTTGCCTAGTAAAATAAAGGTAAAATAAAAAATAAAAGGCTGCTCCAAAACACTGTGGGCAGAGAAGAGGTGTTTGGAGTGGACTTCTTATCCGACTCAGGAGGCGTGCTCACCATCCACCGCTTCCGAGTATGTTACCCGCTAATGTTCAATCTCGGGATAATAAAGTAGATGAGCTCAGAGCAACGATCTCATTCCAAAGAGACATCAGGGATTGTAACATACTCTGTTGCACAGAAATATGCCTCTCTCAGGATATACTGTCCCTTTCAACACAGCCAGCTGGGTTCTCAGTACATCGCCCGGACAGGAATAAAGAACTCTCCGGGAAGAAGAAAGGCAGGGATGTATGTTTCATGATTAACAACTCATGGTGTGAGGTTCCCTCGGAGAGTTCATCAATGAGCTTGATGCCTTGATAAGCTCCTTTCCTGAGGACGGCTCACCTCTCACAGTTCTGGGCGACTTTAACCTCCCCACGTCTACCTTTGACTCATTCCTCTCTGCCTCCTTCTTTCCACTCCTCTCCTCTTTTGACCTCACCCTCTCACCTTCCCCCCCTACTCACAAGGCAGGCAATACGCTCGACCTCATCTTTACTAGATGCTGTTCTTCCACTAACCTCATTGCAACTCCCCTCCAAGTCTCCGACCACTACCTTGTATCCTTTTCCCTCTCGCTCTCATCCAACACCTCCCACACTGCCCCTACTCGGATGGTATCGCGTCGTCCCAACCTTCGCTCTCTCTCCCCCGCTACTCTCTCCTCTTCCATCCTATCATCTCTTCCCTCCGCTCAAAACTTCTCCAACCTATCTCCTGATTCTGCCTCCTCAACCCTCCTCTCCTCCCTCTCTGCATCCTTTGACTCTCTAAGTCCCCTATCCTCCAGGCCGGCTCGGTCCTCCCCTCCCGCTCCGTGGCTCGATGACTCACTGCGAGCTCACAGAACAGGGCTCCGGGCAGCCGAGCGGAAATGGAGGAAAACTCGCCTCCCTGCGGACCTGGCATCCTTTCACTCCCTCCTCTCTACATTTTCCTCCTCTGTCTCTGCTGCTAAAGCCACTATCTACCACGCTAAATTCCAAGCATCTGCCTCTAACCCTAGGAAGCTCTTTGCCACCTTCTCCTCCCTCCTGAATCCTCCTTCCCCCCCCTCCTCCCTCTCTGCAGACGACTTCGTCAACCATTTTGAAAAGAAGGTCGACGACATCCGATCCTCGTTTGCTAAGTCAAACGACACCGCTGGTTCTGCTCACACTGCCCTACCCTGTGCTCTGACCTCTTTCTCCCCTCTCTCTAGAGATGAAATCTCGCGTCTTGTGACGGCCGGCCGCCCAACAACCTGCCCGCTTGACCCTATCCCCTCCCCTCTTCTCCAGACCATTTCCGGAGACCTTCTCCCTTACCTCACCTCGCTCATCAACTCATCACTGACCGCTGGCTACGTCCCTTCCGTCTTCAAGAGAGCGAGAGTTGCACCCCTTCTGAAAAAACCTACACTCGATCCCTCCGATGTCAACAATTACAGACCAGTATCCCTTCTTTCTTTTCTCTCCAAAACTCTTGAACGTGCCGTCCTTGGCCAGCTCTCCCGCTATCTCTCTCTGAATGACCTTCTTGATCCAAATCAGTCAGGTTTCAAGACTAGTCATTCAACTGAGACTGCTCTCCTCTGTATCACGGAGGCGCTCCGCACTGCTAAAGCTAACTCTCTCTCCTCTGCTCTCATCCTTCTAGATCTATCGGCTGCCTTCGATACTCTGAACCATCAGATCCTCCTGTCCACCCTCTCCGAGTTGGGCATCTCCGGCGCGGCCCACGCTTGGATTGCGTCCTACCTGACAGGTCGCTCCTACCAGGTGGCGTGGCGAGAAGCTGTCTCCTCACCATGCGCTCTCACCACTGGTGTCCCCCAGGGCTCTGTTCTAGGCCCTCTCCTATTCTCGCTATACACCAAGTCACTTGGCTCTGTCATAACCTCACATGGTCTCTCCTATCATTGCTATGCAGACGACACACAACTAATCTTCTCCTTTCCCCCTTCTGATGACCAGGTGGCGAATCGCATCTCTGCATGTCTGGCAGACATATCAGTGTGGATGACGGATCACCACCTCAAGCTGAACCTCGGCAAGACGGAGCTGCTCTTCCTCCCGGGGAAGGACTGCCCGTTCCATGATCTCGCCATCACGGTTGACAACTCCATTGTGTCCTCCTCCCAGAGCGCTAAGAACCTTGGTGTGATCCTGGACAACACCCTGTCGTTCTCAACCAACATCAAGGCGGTGGCCCGTTCCTGTAGGTTCATGCTCTACAACATCCGCAGAGTACGACCCTGCCTCACACAGGAAGCGGCGCAGGTCCTAATCCAGGCACTTGTCATCTCCCGTCTGGATTACTGCAACTCGCTGTTGGCTGGGCTCCCTGCCTGTGCCATTAAACCCCTTCAACTCATCCAGAACGCCGCAGCCCGTCTGGTGTTCAACCTTCCCAAGTTCTCTCACGTCACCCCGCTCCTCCATTCTCTCCACTGGCTTCCAGTTGAAGCTCGCATCCGCTACAAGACCATGGTGCTTGCCTACGGAGCTGTGAGGGGAACGGCACCTCAGTACCTCCAGGCTCTGATCAGGCCCTACACCCAAACAAGGGCACTGCGTTCATCCACCTCTGGCCTGCTCGCCTCCCTACCACTGAGGAAGTACAGCTCCCGCTCAGCCCAGTCAAAACTGTTCGCTGCTCTGGCCCCCCAATGGTGGAACAAACTCCCTCACGACGCCAGGACAGCGGAGTCAATCACCACCTTCCAGAGACACCTGAAACCCCACCTCTTTAAGGAATACCTAGGATAGGATAAGTATCCCCCCCCCTTTAAGATTTAGATGCACTATTGTAAAGTGACTGTTCCACTGGATGTCATAAGGTGAATGCACCAATTTGTAAGTCGCTCTGGATAAGAGCGTCTGCTAAATGACTTAAATGTTAAATGTAAATGTAAATTGTGATACATACAGAAACTCAAGTCCTTTTGTTCAACCGACCTAGAATACAGTGCATCACAATCAAATGCCAACTGTATTAACTCCCAAGACAATTCTCTTTGGTTATAGTCACAGCCATGTACATTTCCTCTCAAGCCGAGACCACGACGGCCCTCAAAGAACTACAATGGACTTTATGTAAACTGGAAACCACATATCATGAGGCTGCATTTATTTTAGCTGGGGATTTTAACAAAGCAAATTTGAAGACAACGCTACCAAAGTTCTACCAACACATTGACTGTAGTACTCGCGCTGGGAAAACATTGGCTCACTTCTACTAAACTTTTCGAAATGCCTACAGGGCCCTCCCCCGCCCTCCTTTCGCAAATCTGATCCCGACTCCATTTTGCTCCTCCCTTCCTATGGGCAGAGACTCAAACAGGAAGTTTCCTGGTGGCCTCTGAGAATGACATAGACAAATACACGGATGTAGTGGCTGAGTTCATCGGGAGGAGTGTAGGAGATGTTGGCCCTGCTGTGATTGTTGAAACCTGATCAGTCCAGAAACCATGGATCGATGGCAGCATTCTCACAAAACTGAGGGCGCGAAACACCGCGTTTAACCATGGCAAGGTGACTGGGAATATGGCCCAATACAAACAGTGTAGCTGTTCCCTCCGTGATGAAATCAAACAGGCAAAACGTCAGTACAGAGACAAAGTGAATTCACAATTCAGCAGCTGTGGCAGGATCTACAGACAATCACAGACTGCAAAGGAAAAACTAGCCACGTCGAGGTTATCGGCATCTTGCTTCCAGACAAGCTAAACACCTTCTTCACCTGCTTTGAAGATAACACAGTGCCACAGACGCGGCCCTCTACCAAGGACTGTGGGCTCTTCTTCTCCGTGGCCAACGTGAGTAAGATATTTAAACGTGTTAACACTCGCAAGGCTGCCGGCCCAGACGGCATCCCTAGCCAAGTCCTCAGAGCATGCACAGACCAGCTGGCTGGAGTGTTTACTGACATATTCCCCATCCCAGTCTTCTGTCCCCACTTGTTTCAATATGTCCACCATTTTTCCCATAACCAAGAAAGCAAAGGTAACTGAACTAAATGACTATCGCCCCATAGCACTCACTTCTGTCATCATGAAGTGCTTTGAGAGGCTAGATAAGGATCATATCACCTCTACCTTACCTGACACCCTAGACCCACTTCAATTTGCTTACCACCCCAATAGATCCACAGACGATCAATCGCCATCGCACTGCACACTGCCCTATCCCATCTGGAGAAGAGGTTAGAATACTGTAGAATACAGCATTCAACGGGTTAGAATACAGCATTCATCACCATAGTACCCTCCAAGCTCATCATTAAGTTCGGGGCCCTGGGTCTGAACCCCGCCCTGTGCAACTGGGTCCTGGACTTCATAACGGACCGCCCCTAGGTAGTGAAGGTAGGAAACAACACCTCCACTTTGCTGATCCTCAACACAGGGGCCCCACAAGGGTACGTGCTCAGCCCCCTCCTGTAGTCCTGTACTGTTCACCCATGACTGTGTGGCAATGCATGCCTCCAACTCAATCATCAAGTTTGCAGACGACACAACAGTAGTAGGCCTGATTACCAACACTGATGAGACAGCCTTCAGGGAGGAGGTGAGGGCCCTGGGAGAGTGGTTCCAGGAAAAGAACCTCTCACTCAATGTCAACAAAACAAAGGGGCTGATCGTGCATCAAAGCTGGGACCGAGAGACTGAAAAACAACATCTACCTCAAGGCCATCAGACTGTTAATAGCCATCACTAGCTGGCTACCACTCATTCATATATCCTTATGTACATGTTCCTTATCCCCTTACACTGTGTATAAGACAGTAGTTTTGGAATTGTTAGTTAGATTACTTGTTGGTTATCACTGCATTGTCGGAACTAGAAGCACAAGCATTTCGCTACACTCGCATTAACATCTGCTAACCATGTGTATGTGACAATAAAATTTGATTTGATTTGATTTGAGTTATACAACCCTGCACCTTAGAGGCTGCTGCCCTATATACATAGCCATGGAATCACTAGCAACTTTAATAATGGAACACTAGTCACTTTAGTAATATTTAAATCATGTTTACATACTGTTTTACTCATGTTTGTATTGTATTCTATTATACTGTATTTTAGTCAATGCCACTCCAACATTGCTCAATCTCATGTTTCTATTTTTCTTAATTCCATTATTTTACTTTTCGATTTGTATGTATTTTTCTGAATTGTTAGATACTGCTGCACTGTTGGAGCTAGGAACACAAGCGTTCCACAACACCCGCAATAACATCTGCTAAATATATGTATGTGACTAATAAAATTGTATTTTTATTTTATTTGGTCTGTTTCACAAGCGTTCCCAGAAGTCTCACAGTGTTGTGCCTCTGGGTTTAGAAACTCGGTGGTTTCTTCTCCACAACGAGTCTGGATCTGAGTAACTCCCCGACCCGCACTGAACCGAACACTGGTACAAACATCTACAGAAGGGTAGCTATCCAGGAGGAGGGTTCGACACCCCACCCTCCAGAGTGTAGTCTTCTAGCTATAGTGCTCAGTGGTCAATGTTATACATCTAGTATGGTCTCACTCTCTAATCACCATACTACAGCGGGATGCTCAGGGGTTCTTTGACCGGAGTAGGGCTACTCTTCCTCTGTTACAGGGTCTCCTCTCCCCAGCTGGCTGGAAGGATGACCGCTCAGTGCTATTTGCAGTACATCCCGTAGCGCTGTTTCTGTTTTACCGCGACAGGAGAGATGGGGAGTGGGGCGGGGAGGAAGATAAACGAAGGTCTCTCTTGCTCTCTCTATCTCTATTTCGCTTCAACCCCTCTCTTTCCCCGTTCCTAAAAATAGCCGTGAGTCGTGATCAGTTCGTCCTTGAGAGTAATATTGCTCAGGAATCATAGGAGGGGGTTATAGGTTTGAAACAAATAGTCACTCCTCGCTTAGCCGAGTCAAACCCGCGCACCGTTGAATTTATGGATTCTATTTATAGGAGCCCCGTGTTTCCAGGGGAGACCTAATGACGCAATGACGTCAATGCGGGTCAATCGCCGATTGACTAGAGGAATTGAGTGGTGGTGGGTTCCATTTGGGTTTTCTTTTTCGGTATTGTTTAAGCTAAAACAAAAAAATACGCCAAAGATGGAAGCATACATGATATTTTGCAACGAAAATAGACGCTGCTTGATTCATTCATTCATGCAAAAATAAAATATTGGCAGAGGTGGCATAATGTCGCCAACCGGATAGTGAGGGATGCGTCTGTCCGTTGGATGAGATTTCTCAATATATCCACACCGCTCTGTTGGGTCGATACCTACATCTTAACATTTTCTCGAATAATGCTTTCAGGCTCATTATTTTTTGTAGGGTTTTCTTTTTCAATTGCCTTGTGCATTCATCATTTCTATTTTTCACTAGTAGACGCGAAGTGGTTCCCTCGGTGATGTCCCTGATGACGGACCGAGTTACGAGATTCTTGCTTTTGCTCTCAGGGGATTCATCTGAAATAGTACATAGACCATGCATCTACACCCAGAGAAAGGTAATACACCATTCTACACCTCCTCCCACCATTCTCCTCTCCTCCCTCAATCTTTCCATCTCTCCTCTCCTCCTCTCATCCCCTCTATCATATGGCGTTTCATCGGTCTATCATTTAGTCATGAAGAAAAAACATTCCCACAGTGCTCTTTCCTTCCTCTTTATGAAGCCAGTCTGACAACACTGAGTCAACATTTGTTTTTATTCATTTGCATCATTTTGGCATAGGCGACGTATGTAAGAATAGCAATTTTGCTATCTGCTTGGGTCTAGCCCCAATCGTGCACGCCATGGTTTCTCCAAATGCAGCTGCCGCGCGCACAGAGCAAAACGCGACGTTGAATCGTGTGACAAATGTTGAATGTGTGCGTTATGTCATAAAACTTTCACTTGATAGCTAGCCTCCTGTGGATCTGTCTTTAATTTCGACAACATCAAATCCTATGGATTTAGGGAATAGAGCTTGGTGTATCTTGTTCAATTTTGTCTTTCGTTAATTATCAGGATTTTTGTGTATTGTTTTTATATCCATTTTCCAAAAGTGAAGGTGTGTCTGGGTGGTGTAAACATGGACTACTGTAGACCACTACAGGACATTGACTCAAATCGCAACCTCTTTCCACGACAGAGACGCATGTGACTCACGCACACGCACCAAACACACGCAGAATACTAGTGTGACACATTAGTAATCATTGGTTTGTTTCTACCGTTGCTGTGTTCCGTGTGTGTGTGTGTGTGTGTGTGTGTGTGTGTGTGTGTGTGTGTGTGTGTGTGTGTGTGTCGCGCGTGCGTGCTTGCGTAAGCGAGAGAGAGCAAAAGCGATGTTTGGTGTTCACCAGCAGGACTGGTGGGCTACTTTGGTTTCAGCACCATGGACATCTCCCATACTGTCCTCGCGCCGTCCTCTATGGTAGATAGGCCTAATATGCCACTGGACTAAGGAAGTGTTTGGCCAGCTCATTTTGCTCTGACCCAACAGCACAGATGTTAAGATATTTTAAAACATTGTTTTTCTAAGTAATTAAGTGTTATTTTCACTTTATTTATAAACAATAAATGGATGTTAGCTGGCCATCCTATTGATCTGTATTTGTTAATCCTGCTGTCATACCAAACGCTGTTCTACACTCAGTTCTGTTTTGATTTAACCTCAATATGTATAGTTTTTGGTCAGGTTTAGTATCTGGCTAGCTGGTCTGTACTAAAAAAGCTACAGTTATCGACAACTTCAGGGTTCATGTTCATTCAATTTAAATAAGCACCATGTATGTATGTAACTTTTTTGACCAAACATACTGAGATTTATTGAACTAAGTGTGTGAGTGCTAGCAGCATACCACCCTGCATACCACTGCTGGCTTGTTTCTGAAGCTAAGCAGGGTTGGTCCTGGTCAGTCCCTGGATGGGAGACCAGTCGCTGCTGGAAGTGGTGTTGGAGGGCCAGTAGGAGGCACTCTATACTCTGGTCTAAAAAAATATCCCAATGCCCCAGGGCAGTGATTGGGGACATTGTCCTATGTAGGGTGCCGTCTTTTGGGAGGGACATTAAACGGGTGTCCTGACCACTCTGAGGTCATTAAAGATCCCATGGCACTTATCGTAGGGCTGTTAACCCCGATGTCCTGGCTAAATTCCCAATCTGACCCTCAAACCATCACGGTGACCTAATAACCCCCAGTTTACAATTGGCTCATTCATCCCCTCCCCTGTAACTATTCCCCCAGGTTGTTGCTGCAAATGAGAATGTGTTCTCAGTCAACTTACCTGGTAAAATAACAGATAAATTAAAAAAAAGTGCTGTGCTGCAACTAAAGTCTGCATGCATGTATCTCTCCAGGAATACCTCCATGCTCTGTATCTCTCCAGGACTAAGCTGGAACTAAAGCATGCATACCTTGTAGCTCTCCAGGACTAAGCTGCAACTAAAGCCTGCATACCTTGTAGCTCTCCAGGACTACGCTGGAACTAAAGCTGCAACTAAAGCCTGCATACCTTGTAGCTCTCCAGGACTAAGCTGCAACTAAAGCCTGCATACCTTGTAGCTCTCCAGGACTAAGCTGCAACTAAAGCCTGCATACCTTGTAGCTCTCCAGGACTAAGCTGCAACTAAAGGACTAAGCTGGAACTAAAGCCTGCATACCTTGTAGCTCTCCAGGACTAAGCTACAACTAAAGCCTGCATGCCATATGTATCTTCAGGACTACGCTGCAGCTAAAGGCTGCATGCCATATGTATCTTCAGGACTAAGCTGCAGCTAAAGCCTGCAAGCCCTGTGTTTCTCCAGATCTAGGGTTGGAATTAAAGCCTGCACTCCTATCCTTTCCACCTGTTCTCCCCTTCTCTCTTCTCCCCTTCTTCTCCCTTCTCTCATTCACATTTACATTTTAGTAATTTAGCAGGCGCTCTTATCCAGAGCGACATTCAGGAGCAATAAGGGTTAAGTGACTAACTCAAGGGTAATGTACTCTCTTCTCCTGTCATCCACCTGAGACACTATTAGCTCTTAAAACCTGTCAAACTCTTGGGCCTTATTTACCTGTGATCCAGCATCTACATTTAAATATGTTCTCATGCTTCTGTTCAAGAGTCCTGTTGATTGACGAGCTAAAATCCATGTTCATCAGAGAATTCAAGCACACCCAAATATAATAATGGACATCTGCATAATTTTGGCACTCTTTTTACAGTACCAGTCAAAAGTTTGGACACACCTACTCATTCAAGGGTTGTTCTTTATTTTTACTATTTTCTACATTGTAGGCTAATAGTGAAGACGTCCAACTTTGAAATAACACATGGAATCATGTAATAACCAAAAAAGTGTTAAACAAAGCAAATATATTTTATAATTGAGATTCTTCAAAGTAGCCACCCTTTGCACTGATGACAGCTTTGCACTCTTGGCATTCTCTCAACCAGCTTCACGAGGAATGCTTTTCCAAAAGTCTTGAAGGAATTCCCACATATGCTGAGCACTTGTTGGCTGCTTTTCCTTCACTCTGCGGTCCAACTCATCCCAAACCATCTCAATTGGGTTGAAGTCTGGTGATTGTGGAGGCCAGGTCATCTGATGCAGAACCATCAAACTTCTACTTGGTCAAATAGCCTTTACACAGCCTGGAGGTGTGTTTAGGGACATTGTCCTATCGAAAAATAAATTATAGTCCCACTAAACTGAAAACAGATGGGATGGCATATCGCTGCATAATGCTGTGGTAGCCATGCTGGGTAAGTCTACCTTGAATTCTAAATAAATCACAGTGTCACCAGCAAAGCACCCCCACACCAGCACACCTCCTCCTTCATGCTTCATGGTTGGAACCACACATGCAGAGATAATCCATTCGCCTACACTGTAGAACCAAAAATCTCACATTTTGACTCATCAGACCAAAGGACAGATTTCCAACGGTCTAATGTCCATTGCTCGTGTTTCTTGGCCCAAGCAAGTCTCTTCTTTTCATTGATGTCCTTTAGTAGTGGTTTCTTTGCAGCAACTCAACCATGAAGGCCTGATTCATGCAGTCTCCTCTGAACAGTTGATGTTGAGTTGTGTCTTTTATTTGAACTCTGTGAAGCATTTATTTGGCCTGCAATTTCTGAGGCTGGTAACTCTAATGAACTTATCCTCTGCAGCAGAGGTAACTCTGGGTATTCCTTTGCTGTGGTGGTCCTCATAAGAGCCAGTTTCATCATAGTGATTGATGGTTTTTGCAACCGCACTTGAAGAAACTTTCAGAATTCCTCGTGAAATCTGCAGGCTTGACTGACCTCCATGTCTTAAAGTAATGATGGACTGCCATTTCTCTTTGCTTATTTCAGATGTTCTTGCCATAATATGGACTTGGTATTTTACCAAATTGGGCTTTCTTATGTATATCTTGTCACAACATAACTGATTGTCTCAAACGCATTAAGAAGGAAAGAATTTCCACAAATTAACTTTTAGCAAGGCCTGTTAATTGATATGCATTCCAGGTGACTGCCTCATGAAGCTGTTTGAGAGAATCCCAAGAGTGTGCAAAGCTGTCATCAAGGCAAAGGGTGGCTACTCTGAAAAATCTAAATTATAAAATATATTTTGATTTGTTCAACACTTTTTTTGGTTATTACATGATTCCATGTGAAATTTCATAATTTTGATGTCTTCACTATTATAACAAAAAGACTTCTCTCCAAGATGGCGTAGCAGTCGGACGTGTGTTTGTCTTTATCTTATCTTGTGTAATTAGCTGGAGGAGGGGGGGTTGTATATATTTTAATCTCACTTTCTATCTATGAACTAAATATACTATCTTGCATCCCGCCTCACCCAATGTGGTACGGATCTGATATTTTTATTCCTTGTAACTGGAACTTCCATTAGGAGCTAGCCAGCTAACTAGCTACTAGCTATTAGTCTTTGTTAACCACGGCTAGTGGTTTTCATCTTTAGCTCAGACAATACCTGCCAGTCTACACAGCGCGATATCAACCCAGAGCATATCCGACTGCTTCTCTCTACCACATCACCTGATTCCTGCCGCTCTGGACCATTACACCGGATCATCGCAGCTAGCTAGCTGCAACCTTGCGGCTACTGTTAGCTAACACCTCTGTCCCGAAGAAAGCACCGGTTAGCCTTGAGCTAGCCTCGAGCTAGGCCCATATACCAGCTATTCTATGGCTTCAATACCTCTTTTCCCAACTGGCCTGGAGCCTTTATTGTCGACAAGGGGCCCCGCCTATCCATCACGACTGGGCTGCCGATGAAATCGCTCAATGTGGTCTCAACAGGCTTTTCCCGTTGCGATGTCATTGAAGACCCATCTGCTAGCCCCAGCCCGCTAGCTTTCTGAATGCTGTCTCCCACTCGTCTAGCGTAGTAGTGACTACCAAACGGCTCCCTGACTCACCTATTGCTGCTCATTGGACCCTATGATCACTCAGCTACACAGCTGATGCACCCTGGACTGTTTCAATAACACGGCACCTCATTTTGTTTATCTGTCGGCCGCAGCCTCGAACTCAGGTCCTGTATGTACCTAACTGACCCTCTCTGCCCATTCATCTCCATTTACCTGTTGTTGTCTTAGCTCTCCAGATCAACACCTGTGATTGCTTTATGCCTCTCTCTCCTAATGTCAATATGCCATGTTTACTGCTGTCTCAGCTAGTTCTTATTGTTTTATTTCACTGTAGAGCCCTCAGTTCAACTCAACTTGCCTTAGATAGCTCTTTTGTCCCACTCCCAGCACATGCGGAGACCTCACCTGGCTTAACTGGTGCCTCAAGAGATGCAACCTCTCTCATCGTCACTCAACGCCTAGGTTTACCCCCACTTTACTCACATCCTTTCATACCCTTGTCTGTACATTATGCCCTGAATCTATTCTACCACGCCCAGAAATCTGCTCCTTTTATTTTCTGTTCCCAACGCACTAGACGACCAGTACGCATAGCCTTTAGCCGTACCCTTATCCTCCTCTATTCCTCTGTTGATATTCAGGTTAATCCAGGACCTGTAGCCCCCAGTACCACACTTATTCCCCAAGTGCTAACGTTTGTTGACTTCTGTAACTGTAAAAGCCTTGGTTTCATGCATGTAACATCAGAAGCCTCCTCCCTAAGTGTGTTTTTTCCACTGCTTTAGCACACTCCGCCAACCCGGATGTCTTAGCCGTGTCTGAATCCTGGTTTAGGAAGGCCACCAAAAATTCTGAAATTTCCATCCCCAACTACAACATTTTCTGCTAAGATAGAACTGCCAAAGAGGACAGAGTTGTAATCTACTGCAGAGATAGTCTGCAGAGTTCTTTCATGCTATCCAGGTCTATGCCCAAGCAGTTCAAGCTTCTACTTTTAAAAATCCACCTTTCCAGAAATAAGTCTCTCACTGTTGCCGCTTGTTATAGACCCCCCTCAGCCCCCAGCTGTGCCTTGGACACCATATGTGAATTGATTGCCCCCCATTTATCTTCAGAGTTCGTACTGTTAGGTGACCTAAACTGGGATATGCTTAACACCCCGGCCATCCTACAATCTAAGATAGATGCCCTCAATCTCACACAAATTATCAAGGAACCTAACAGGTACAACCCTTAATCCATAAACACGGGCACCCTCATAGATATCATCCTGACCAACCTGCCCTCTAAATACACCTCTGCTGTCTTCAACCAGGATCTCAGCGATTACTGTCTCATTGCCTGCGTCCGTTATGGGTCCGCGGTCAAATGACCACCCCTCATCACTGTCAAATGCTCCCTAAAACACTTCAGCGAGCAGGCCATTCTAATCGACCTGGCCCGGGTATCCTGGAAGGATATTGACCTCATCCCGTCAGTAGAGGATGACTGGTTGCTCTTTAAATTGCTTTCCTCACCATCTTAAATAAGCATGCCCGTTCAAAAAATGTAGAACTAAGAACAGATATAGCCTTTGGTTCAGACTTGTCTGCCCTTGACCAGCACAAAGACATCCTGTGGCGTACTGCATTAGCATCAAATAGCCCCCGTGATATGCAACTTTTCAGGGAATTTAGGAACCAATATACACAGTCAGTTAGGAAAGCAAAGGCCGGATTTTTCAAGCATTAATTTGCATCCTGTAGCACAAATTCCCAAAAGTTTTGGGACACTATAAAGTCCATGGAGAATAAGAGCACCTCCTCCCAGCTGCCCACTGCACTGAGGCTTGGTAACACTGTCAACACCGATAAATCTACTGTAATCAAGAATTACAATAAGCATTTTTCTACGGCTGACCATGCTTTCCACCTGGCTACCCCTACCCGGCCATCAGCTCTACACCCCCTGCAGCAACTTGCCCAAGCCCACCCGCTTCTCCTTCACCCAAATCTAGATAGCTAATGTTCTGAAAGAGCTGCAAAATCTGGACCCCTACAAATCATCTGGGCTAGACAATCTGGACCCTCTCCAAAATTATCCACCGCAATTGTTGCAACCCCTATTACTAGCCTGTTCAACCTCTCTTTCATATCGTCTGAGATCCCTGATGATTGGAAAGCTGCCGTGGTCATCCCCCTCTTCAAAGGGGGAGACACTCTAGACCCAAACTGTTCCAGACCTATATCTATCCTGCCCTGCCTTTCTAAAGTCCTCGAAAGCCAAGTTAACAAACAGATCACCAACCATTTAGAATCCCACCGTACCTTCTCCGCTATGCAATCTGGTTTCCGAGCTGGTCATGGGTGCATCTCAGCCACGCTCAAGGTCCTAAACGATATCATATCCACCATCGATAAAAGACAGTACTGTGCAGCCGTCTTCATCGACCTGGCCAAGGCTTTCGACTCTGTCAATCACCACATTCTTATCGGCAGACTCAACAGCCTTGGTTTCTCAAATGACTGCCTCGCCTGGCTCAACAACTTCTTCTCAGATAGAGTTCAGTGTGTCAAATCGGAGGGCCTGTTGCCCGAACCTCTGGCAGTCTCTATGGGGGTGCCACAGGGTTCAATGTTTTTGCCGACTCTTTTCTCTGTATATACAGTATAAATGATATCGCTGTAACAGCTTTCTTCTGTGGACAAAGGAGAGGACCAAAGCGCAGCGTGGTTAGTGTTCATCATGTTTAATAAAGACATAAACGTGAACACTACAAAATACAACACAAGAAATGTTTAAAAAAAAATGAAACAGACACACGAAGACAGAAGACAACCACCCACAAAACCCAACACAAAACAGACTACCTAAATATGGTTCCCAATCAGAGACAATGACTAACACCTGCCTCTGATTGAGAACCATATCAGGCCAAACATAGAAACGGGAAAACTAGAAACACAACATAGAATGCCCACTCAGCTCACGTCCTGACCAACACTAAAACAAAGAAAACACAAAAGAACTATGGTCAGAACGTGACAGTCGCTCTTGCTGCTGGTGATGCTCTGATCCACCTCTACGCAGACGACACCATTCTGTATACTTCTGGCCCTTCTTTGGACACTGTGTTAACAAACCTCCAGACGAGCTTCAATGCCATACAACTCTCCTTCCATGGCCTCCAATTGCTCTTAAATGCTATTAAAGCTAAATGCATGCTCTTCAACCGATTGCTGCCCACACCCGCCCGCATGACTAGCATCGTAACTCTGGATGGTTCTGACAACTACAAATACTTAGGTGTCTAGTTAGACTGTGAACTCTCCTTCCAGACCACATTAAGCATCTCCAATTCAAAATTAAATCTAGAATCGGCGTCCTATTTCGCAACAAAGCCTCCTTCAGTCATGCTGCTAAACATACCCTCGTAAAACTGACTATCTTACTGATCCTTAACTTCGGCAATGTCATTTACAAAATAGCCTCCAACACTACTAGCAAATTGGATGCAGTCTATCACAGTGCCACCCGTTTTGTCACCAAAGCCCCATATATTACCTACTACTGTGACCTGTATGCTCTCGTTGGCTGGCCCTCACTCCATATTTGTCGCCAAACTCACTGGCTCCAGGTCATCTATAAGTCTTTGCTAGGTAAAGCCCCGCCTTATCTCAGCTCACTGGTCACCATAGCTACACCAACCCCCATATTGTTATTTATTTTTGCTCTTTTGCACCCCAGTATCTCCACTTGCATATCATCATCTGCACATCTATCACTCCAGTGTTAATGCTAAATTGTAATTATTTTGCCAATTTGGCATATTTATTGCCTTACCTCCCTAATCTTACTACATTTACACACACTCTATAGAGATTTTCCTATTGAGTTATTAACTGTATGTTTGTTTATCACATGTGTAACTCTGTGTTGTTGTTTTTGTCGCATGGCTTTGCTTTATCTTGGCCAGGACGCAGTTGTAAATGAGGACTTGTTCTCCACTGGCCTACCTGGTTAAATAAAGGTGAAATAAAATTAAATAAAAAATAAAACGATTCAGAAAATAATTGTAAAAAGAAAGAAAAACCCTTCAATGAGTAGGTGTGTCCAAACTTTGACTGGTACTGTATATAAAATGGGTTTTTAGTAGTAATCCTGTAAAAGATGGGTCACAGTACCCGCCATCACATTTTGTTCATTTATTTATTCATTCATTCGTTCATTCGTTCATTTTTATCATTCCTTCATTAATTTATTAATTCATATTCACACGTGTATTTTCAAGGTCTTACATGTGTTTGTATGTTTCAGGTGCTGAGAGGACTGCCGTGACCGTGGGATATTGACCTCTTTGTCCTCTTCAGATCTTTTTGCGGTCTGGGCTTGCTGTTAACACACCTCAACCCAGGAAGCCCTTACCCCAAAAAGCATCTGCAGTCGACCTTAGCATCACAAGCTATTCTCTACAATGTTATGGAACACAAAGGCGCAGGTGTGTGTGACCCAGTAAGCAAAGTTATGTTAAAAAAAACATTGAAGTCGTTAATCTTCAGTTCTAAGTAATTTTGGAGAATACCTCATTTACAGATGTTGAAAATACTTATTTTTTTGATTGTTGTACCATACATAATTTCAATACCATCTACATGTCAATGAAGAAAGCGTTATGTCAAGTTCAAAAGTTGTATTAACAAATAAAATAGCAAAATAGAGAAAAATGTAGATTTGGGTATGGAATTATAATTATTATTATTTTAATTGAATTTAAATCAAATGTAAAAACATACAGTCAACCTGCAGTGAAGCCACTCAAAATGTACATTGAATTCCAGTCATCTAGCAGACTCCCATCCAGAGGGACCCACAGGAGCAACCAGGGTCAACCGTCCCGCCCAAGGGCACATCGACAGATCCCCCACCCAGTCGACTTGGGGACCTAAACCAGTGACCTCTCCGCCACTGGGCCAATGCTCCCAACCGCCAGGACACCCACTGCCCCCAATCATCCAAGATAACCCCACAGTCCCCCCCTGAAAAACCTCCCCCTACAAGCCACCACCCCCTTCCAACCCAACCAAAGCAACAACCCACCTGATGCGCCAGGTCCACCCACTGGGGAGCCAAGCATAGTCAATCAGAAGGATTTCTTCACCCACAAAAGGACTTTATTACAAACAGAAATATTCTTCAGCATCCCCCCTCCCCCTCCTCAGATGATCCCACAGATGAAGAAGTCAGATGTGGAAGTCCTGGGCTGGATTGCTTACACGTGGTCTGCGTTGTGAGGCCGGTTGGATTTATTGCCAAATTCTCTAAAGAGAAATGAACATTCAATTCTCTGGCAACAGCGCTGTTGGACTTTCATCCAGTTAGCATGCTAATTGCACACTCCCTCAAAACGTAAGACATGTTAGGCATTGTGTTGTGTGACAAAACTGTACATGTTAGAGTGGACTTTTATCAACACAAGGTGCACCTGTGTAACGATCATGCTGTTTCATCAGCTTATTGATATGTCACAAGTGTCAGGTGGATGGATTACCTTGGCAAATGAGAAATGCTCACTAACAGGGATGTAAACAATTTTGTGCACATAATTTGAGAGAAATACGTTTTTTTTTGCATATGTAAATGTCTGGGATCTGTTATTTCAGCTCATGCAAAAGGGGACCAACACTTTGCTTGTTACGTTTATATTTTTGTTCAGTAGAAAAACAAAAGACATCAAGGACAATAAACATGTAACATGTGTGTTTTTGTGTTTTTGTTTGTTTGTGTTTTTGTTTGTGTGTGTGTGTGTGTGTGTGTGTGTGTGTGTGTGTGTGTGTGTGTGTGTGTGTGTGTGTGTGTGTGTGTGTGTGTGTGTGTGTGTGTGTGTGTGTGTGTGTGTGTGTGTGTGTGTGTGTGTGTGTGTGTGTGTGTGTGTGTGTGTGTGTGTGTCTATGCATGTGCATTTGAATGCGGGTGTGTGCATGTGTTCGCATGCACTTGAGTGGCATCAGCCTCAAGCAAACAGGCATTGGATGTAGCAAAAGTTCCTTTTTAGTGTCTAAACTTTATTTAACTTTTTTTACTTAATTTTTAACTTTATGTTTGACCATCATTCTATCTCCCGGCCAGCAACTTCACTCCCACTTTTCTCCAGTTTCACATCCCAACCTTCGGTTTCCCTCAGCCCATCCCATCTATCTCTGCTGGCCACCCTCTTCAGATTTTAACGCGCCATATACAGTATCTTTCAACTATACTTTTTTTAACGTACAATTTGAATCTATCTAGACAAATAGAATCCACAGATTGTGAGTTGAAGATGAATACTTTTACTAAGAGTATTAGTATGTTAGCGATTCACTGACCAGGTCCCGCCAAATCTCCTAACAGTGCTATTTCTAGGCTCAAGTTTAGAATAATGTTGTGCTTTTTCAGCCATTCCTCAACCTGAGACCAGATACAGGCTACCTGAGGATAATACCAGATTAAATGGCCTATTGATTCTTTACCCTCGCAAAAAAAATCAAATGAAAATTGTATACTTTCCTATTTATGGTAATTTTGTTCCTCCCTTCTGCATGTGGGGACAGACCAGTACCCTACCTCCTCCCACTGCTAACTGTCTGCTGTAGTACTATAATCAATTGGTTGTCATCCTGGAATGAGCAGACCTTCCCATACACTTACGACAGCTCCATGAAAAACATAATTCCAGCATTCCAATTTACAATATAATTTTAAAACAAAATACCCTTCTCAAACATTGTTTCCATAAATCAACCAGTACATTTGAGTTCAACCATAGTATTTGTTGTAGTATTTGTCCTATCTTTTCTGAGGGATGAAATTGAAATTGTAACCAGATATGCATTGCTTGTTTGAAAATGAGAGATACTTTGAACAAGGTTTCATTTTCATTTAATTGAAAATGAGAAAAGGCAATTTGCATAAAGACAAGAGGGCAATTTTGAAACAAGGGATGAGATTTTCTTAGTAATCTACTTGAATACTATTTTGAGTTCAAGTAAAACTTTTCTATAAGTGAAGCTTTTATGGAGAGGTTTAGTGCTTTTATATTTAACTTTTTACTGCAGTGGGCTAAATCAGAGTGTGTGTGTGTGAGTAGAACGGGATGCTACAGGATGACAATGATGACAGATGGTTGTTTTGGTTGTCCAGTACAGTAGAACAGTGGTTCTTAAACCTCTCCACGGGGACCCCAGGTGTTTCACAATTTTGTTGTAGCTCTGAATTAGTGTAACAGTATAACTTTAGACTGTCCCCTCACCCATACCCGGGCGCAAACCAGGGACCCTCTGCACACATCAACAACAGTCACCCACGAAGCATCCTTACCCATCACTCCACAAAAGCCGCGGCCCTTGCAGAGCAAGGGGAACTACTACTTCAAGGTCTCAGAACAAGTGACGTCACCGATTGAAACACTATTTAGCGCACACCACCGCAAACTAAGCTAGCGTTTCACTTCTGTGACACTAGCTCACCTGATTCACCTATTCAAGGGTTTGTTGATAAGTTGACGAGTTGAATCAGGTGTGCTAGCTGTGGAATAGTTCAAATACATGGAAGACCTGGGAAAACAGTTTGTGCCATTAATGGATCAATGAAGAAAGAGCCAGTGTAACGACTATATAGCCTTTGCCCTTTTCTAGCACACTAGAGCCCCAGGTTCAAACCCTGTTGGTCACACCTGGGAGAGTAAAGCAAACCACCAGCCACTGTGGCTCCAGACGACCAGTTGCCCACTCCTGGACCTGATCTGACCAATATCTGTCTAATACCTGTGCTGAGGCCTTCAACAACTCTGGTCTAGTCCAGTAGATGGCAGCAAAACATCTGTTTTAGAACATGCACTAATTCCACATTGGATAATCTTCCAGAAGGACAACCATCTCTGCAGCACTCCACCAATCAGGCCAGATTGAAGCCACTCCTCAGCAAAAGGCAAATGACAGCCCGCTTGGAGTTTGCAAAAAGGCACCTAATGACTCTCAGACCATGAGAAACAAGATTCTCTAATCTGATGAAAACTTGATTGAACTCTTTGGCCTGAATGCTAAGCGTCACGTCTGGAGGAAACCTGGCATCATCCCTATGGTGGCAGCATCATGCTGTGAGGATGTATTTTAGTGGCAGGGACTGAGAGACTGGTCAGGATCAAGGGAAAGTGGAATGGAGCAAAGTACAGAGAGATCCTTGATGAAAACCTGCTCCGGAACTCAGACTGAGGCAAAGTTTCACCTTCCAATGGGACAACAATCCTAAGCACACAGCCAAGACAACGAAGGAGTGGCTTGGAGACAAGTCTTTGAATGTCCTTGAGTGGCCCAACCAGAGCCTGGACTTGAACCCGATCAAACATCTCTAGAGAGAAATTAAAATACAGTTGAGGTCAGAAGTTTACATACACCATAGCCAAATACATTTAAACTTTTCTCAAATCCTGACATTTAATCCTAGTAAAAATTCCCTGTTTTAGGTCAGTTAGGATCACCCCTTTATTTTAAGAATGTGAAATGTCAGAATAATTAGAATTATTTATTTCATATTTTATTGCATTGCCTTTAAATAGTTTTACTTGGGTCAAAACTTTGCAGGTAGCCTTCCACAAACTTCCCACAATAAGTTGGGTGAATTTTGGCCCATTCCTCCTGACAGAGCTGGTGTAACTGAGTCAGGTTTGTAGGCCTCCTTGCTCGCACGCGCTTTTTCAGTTCTGCCCACAAATTCTCTATCGGATTAAGGTCAGGGCTTTATGATGGCCACTCCAATACGTTGACTTTGCTGTCCTTAAGCCATTTTGTCACAACTTTGGATGTATGCTTGGGGTCATTGTCCATTTGGAAGACCCATTTGCAACCAAGCTTTAACTTCCTGACTGATGTCTTGAGATGTTGCTTCAATATATCCACGTAATTTTCCATCCTCATGATGCCATATGTTTTGTGAAGTGCACCAGTCCCTCCTAGAGCAAAGCACCACACAACATGATTCTGCCACCCCCGTGCTTCATGGTTGGGACAGTGTTCTTCAGCTTACAAGCCGCCCCTTTTTCCTCCAAACATAATGATGGTCATTATGACCAAACAGTTATATTTTTGTTTCATCAGAGCAGAGAGCATTTCTCCAAAAAGTACGATCTTTGTCTCCATGTGTAGTTGCAAACTTCTTCCTTGCTGAGCAGCCTTTCAGGTTATGTCGATAGAGGACTCGTTTCACTGTGGATATAGATACTTTTGTACTTGATTCCTCCAGCATCTTCACAAGGTCATTTGCTGTTGTTCTGGGATTGATTTGCACTTTTCGCACCAAAGTACGTTCATCTCTAGGAGACAGAACACGTCTAATTCTTGAGAGGTATGACGGCTGCGTGGTCCCACGGTGTTTATACTTGCATACTATTGTTTGTACAGATGAACGTGGTACCTTCAGGCGTTTGGAAATTGCTCCCAAGGATGAACCAGACTTGTGGAGGTCAACAATTGTTTTTCTGAGGTCTTGTCTGATTTCTTTCAATTTTGCCATGATGTCAAGCAAAGAGGCACTGAGTTTGAAGGTAGGCCTTGAAATACATCCACAGGTACACCTCCAATTGACTCAAATGATGTCAATTAGCCTATCAGAAACTTCTGAAGCCATGATATAATTTTCTGGAATTTTCCAAGCTGTTTAAAGGCGCAGTCAACTCAGTGTATGTAAACTTCTGACCAACTGGAATTGTAATACAGTGAATTATAAGTGAAATTATCTGTCTGTAAACAGTTGTTGGAAAAATTACTTTTACCATGCACAAAGTAGATGTCCTAACCGACTTGCCAAAACTATTGTTTGATAACAAGAAATTTGTGGAGTGGTTGAAAAACGAGTTTTAATGACTACAAACTAAGTGTATGTAAACTTCCGACTTCAACTGTAGCAGTGCAGCGAGCTCCCCATCCAACCTGACAGAACATGAGAGGATCTGCAGAGAAGAATGGGAGAAACTCCCCAAACACAGGTGTGCCAAGCTTGCAGCGTCATACCCAAGACTCAAGGTTGTAATCGCTGCCAAAGGTACTTCAAAAAAGTACTGAGTAAATACTTATGTATATGTGATATTTCCAATTTTAACCATTTTAGAATAAGGCTGTAACGTAAAACAAAATGTGGAAAAAGTCAGAATCTAAATACTTTCCGACTGAGCTGTAGATTTATTTCACCCGTAACTGAGATGGTTTTTCCAGTTTATAATATTTAGGGGAAGAGATGGGCAACAGGTGGCCCGCGGGACCCGTGAAAAAATTTACCAACATAAATAGTGGTAATACAGATGGTGCGACTTCGAAATTTGGTTGTGCATCAGAATGATTTATCTTTTTATGTCAGTCACTGACAGTGAGTTAGCAATCTGGCCAGCTATGTAAACCTGTAGTTATCATGGTCAAATTACTGACCAGTGGGCCCCCATTCATTTTGTTATTCACTCTCATTCAGATACAGTATCATATTAAAAACAGCAAACATTTCTATCCACCTGTAATGCGTCTGTGTAGCTGGTGGAGATGAGTCAGGCACAGGACAGCAGATAAGAGTAATGTATGCAAATTACTCAACAAATATACAATACACGTCAATAAATCCAAGGCCTCACATAATGGACCGCAAAACAAGAAACAATCACTCACAAACAAACATGGGGGAACAGAGGGTTAAATAATGAACAAGTCATTGGGGGGTTGTAACCAGGTGTGTAAGACAAAGACAAAACAAATGGAAAATGAAAAGTGGATCGGCGATGGCTAGAAGTCCGGTGACGTCGACTGCCGAACGCCGCCCGAACAAGGAGAGGGACCGACTTCGGCGGAAGTCGTGACACCACCCTATGGCAAAATGTGTAGAAATGCAGGAAATTTGCTTTACAACTGCACATTTTTCTCTCCACCCAAAAATAGCACTTAGGGCCTTCATAAGGCTAGGGCCGGCTCTGACGGCTTGTGTGAGTATGGATGTGGGTATGCAGACCTGTGAGCCACTGCGGTCCCTCAAGATGAGTTCAGAAGTGTTTTGTGGCCCCCACCCCCCATCAAAGTTTCCCATCCCTGATTTAGGTAGTCTCTGTAATCCATCTTCCCTACCCTGACAGTCATTCTGAATGTAGGTTGCGGGTGATTCAAAATTCCAAGTTATGGATATCCTTACTTTGGCTAGATTCCAATAGGAATTACACATCACTTTGCAAGCCAGTATAATATGACTTGCAGGCCTGATTTGGCCTGTAAACCAGGAGTTTCAGACCACTATGTTAGGGTATGAATAGGCCCTCAAAGAAAAGCCTTATGATTTACAGTACTTAACATATTGTGGTAAAGTGTTTAATTTTAAAAATATCATAAGATAAAAGGGTTCTTGGTGGAACCGTTCATAGAGTGTTCAAGGTAGAACCCTTCAAAGATAAAATGGCTCTCAGTAGAACCATTCATAGTGGGTTCTAGGAAGAACCGTTAGATAATAAAAGGGTTCTTGGTAGAACCATGTAAAGAGGGTTCTCAGTAGAACCCTATGAAAGGGTTCTACCTAGCACCAAAAAGGTTTCCCCTATGGGGACAACCTGAAGAACCCTATAACTTTTTTTATGAGTGTACTTTCCAGTTTCAATAAAGGAAAAAATAGCCTTAGATCAGTTCTGTATTTGTAATTGTTTTCTTCATGTGCAGTAAACTTGAGTTTCAAAATCCAATGCCAGAATCATCTATTTTTTTCTGCTCTGACACAATAGTTCTGGCTGTTTTTGTGTTTTGGCACAAAGGGTTCCAAAAGGTTTCTTCGGCTGACCGCATAGGATAACCCATGTTGGTTCCAGATAGAAAGCAGCCTTTTGGATTCCATGTAGAACCCTCTGTGGAAAGGGTTCTACGTGGAACCCAAAAGTGTTCTACCTTGAACAAAAAAGGGTTCTTCAAATAGTTCTCCTATGGAACCCTTTTTTCTGAAAGTGTACCACAATGTTGTCTCAATAGCAGACTCAGTGTGTTGTTGATTTTATAGGACAACTCAGGACTGTGAGCGTCACTCACCAGGGGTCTCTTACATGGAACTTCTATCCCTCCATAAGAAGACCTACCTCTGACTCATCCTGCCAAGTCTTGCTTTTGGGAATGCCTGGTTTTCCATGTTACTTCAGGCTGGCCACAGCCATTCCAGTAATACACTATCTGTAGGTATTTCCAAGCACGGGGGTGGCAGCATGTTGTGTGTGTGTGTGTGTGTGTGTGTGTGTGTGTGTGTGTGTGTGTGTGTGTGTGTGTGTGTGTGTGTGTGTGTGTGTGTGTGTGTGTGTGTGTGTGTGTGTGTGTGTGTGTGTGTGTGTGTGTGTGTGTGTGTGTGTGTGTGTGTGTGTGTGTGTGTGTGTGTGTGCCATTATGCTTTATGCATGAGGACCAGCAGTCCTCCGCTCAGGATAAGAGAGTGTCCCAACCCAAGACTAATCTTCTTCCAGCAGATCACTTATACTCTTGTTCAACTCAATCTGGAAGATCATGGTTAGTTTGTTAAGTTGAATCAGTTGTGTTAGAGCTGGGCTGAAGCAAAAGCCTGCACCATCACACCATCTTGCGCTCATGTCCAGCTCCATGCAATCAAGCTTGTGATGTTTTTGATGGTTTCCCTGCAGTGACAGACTGGTTCTCTGCTAAGTCCTTCTCTGAGGAGTTGTAAAACAACAGGAGATGAAATCTGAGCAACACTGGGCAAACACAGCCAGTCAATTCATCATCCCGTATCCCCATCATGGTGGTAGGAAAACTGCCTTGGATATATTCATCACATCAATAGCTATGTCTACGCCAGGGGGTGTTACCCAACCTTGTTTTTATTTTATTGTCCAGCACTGCCTGACACTATCCAACACACTTACTGAGAATGGAACGGCACACTGAAGTTAAACTGTGTGGGCCCGCAGCCCTGGTCAGATGCCCAGAGCTGGAACTCATTCCAGAGAGTTGGTCCCTTCATTTATCCTAGCTCCTTTACAGATCTGACAGACCGAATAGGTGGAAACAATAATGCAAGGGGTATTTGAAGGGGTGCATGAGGCACCATCATAGAGCCAGCCTCTGTTGAAGACCATTGTCCACCTAAGAACTACATCTACATTCATTTCTTCTTTTGAATTGTCTTTGAGATTATCTGTATAATGAAAGTGCAATATAAAATAAATCTATTATTATTATCATGAGACTACATGACAAGTGAGATAAACATGAATAGATATGTATATATGATTGTTCCAGATATCGTGTCATATATGTTTGTTCCAGTCATTATGTGATGTCATTTTCAATGTCAAGTTGACATCATCATTGATGTCATTTGACATATAGTTTAGTTGACATGACCTGTCATGTTAGGATACCTTTAGGGTCAGAGCTTCATGATTACCTACATTGATTGACACACTGATACGTACTTGCATTATGTGAAAATTGGATTATAGTCTGCAAGATTTACATCAAGTGACAGGTTGGTATTTAAATGGGGTGAAGTTAGAAGCTATTGCCTACACAATCCAGTTCTGATATCCTGTTATTTGTTCTGATCCTGTTATTTTTCAACAGTGGAATTTTGAAAAACATTTTGGAGCGAGATGCAGCCCAGAGTTTCAAGTTGAAGAGAGAAGTTGCTCAAGACTGGATTTTCCATGAATTGTTAAAAAAAAAAATTAAACACTTATTTTATTCTTTATGATGGTATCATGTTCCTGATTAAAATACAGTCACTGGGTCTCAGTTTATTACCTTTCCTAGAACTATGTGACGTATAAGGTACATGTTTTGAAGATATCCACCACATTTTTCTCATTCTGTCATTATCCCAGCTGGCATGGATTAAACCTGTTAAACTCTGAGAGGTTGTTTTGGATCTGGTATTTCATTTGAAAGCTACAGCCCTTGTCTTTTTGAAAAACACACTCAAATCTTACTGCTGGGAAGGTCATAAGAATCTTGAACAGTGACTCACCATCCAAACCAGATGCTGCTGGTTTCAAGTGTCCAATAGATGTAATGTGATATCTTACCGCAATCTAGTGGAAGATCTGGAAATCAGTTTGGGGATATATTTACATCAATGGATAGGTAGACTTCAGCTTTCTCCTCATATACAGTACCAGGGAAATGTTTGGACACATACTCATTCAAGGGTTTTTCTTTATTTAAAATATTTTCTACATTGTTGAATAACAGTGAAGACATCAAAACTATAATATCACACATATGGAAAAATGTATTAAACAAAAAAGCGTAGATTTTAGATTCTTCAAAAGTAGCCACCCTTTGCCTTGATGACAGCTTTGCACACTCTTGGTATTATCTCAACCAGCTTCATGAGGTAGTCACCTGGAATGCATTTCAACGAACAGGCATGATTAAAAGTTCATTTGTGGAATTTATTTCCTTCTTAATGTGTTTGAGCCAATCAGTTGTGTTGTGACAAAGTAGGGATGGAATACAGAAGATAGCCCTATTTGGTAAAATACCAAGTCCATATTATGGCAAGAACAGCTCAAATAAGCAAAGACAAAAAACAACAGTCCATCATTACTTTAAGACATGAAGGTCAGTCAATACAGAAAGTTTCTTTAAGATCAGTCACAAAAACCATCAAGCGCTATGATGAAACTTCTCTCATGTACACCACCACAGGAAAGGAAAATCCAGAGTTCATTAGAGTTAACTTCATCTCAGATTGCAGCCCAAATAAATGCTTCACAGTGTTCAAGTAACAGACACATCTCAACATCAACTGTTCAGAGGCTAATTGCTGCAAAGAAACCACTACTAGAGAACATCAATAAGAAGAAGAGAATTGCTTTGGCCAAAAAACGAAAGCAATGGACATTAGACCGGAGGAAATCTGTTCTAATCTGATGCGTACAAATTTGAGCTTTTTGGTTACAACCGCCGTGTCTTTGTGAGGCGCAGAGTGGGTGAGCGGTGGTAAATAGATAACTACGAATAATAAAGATGAGAACTCTCTTGGTAGATAGTGTGGTCTACAGCTTATCATGAGGTATTCTACCTCAGGTGAGCAGTACCTCGAGACTTCTTTAATATTAGACATCGTACACCAGCTATTATTGACAAATAGACACACACCCCCGCCCCTTTTCTTACCAGATGTAGCTGCTCTGTCCTGCCGATGCACAGAGAAGCCAGCCAGCTTTATATCATCCGTGTCATCGTTCAGTCACATCTAAGTGAAACATAAGATTTTAGTTTTTAATGTCCCGTCATTAAATAAAAAAATCTTCATCGAGTTTGAGGTGAGTAATCGCTGTTCTGATGTCCAGAAGCTCTTTTTGGTCATAGGAGCCAGTAGCAGCAACATTATGTGCAAAATCAGTTACAGACAATGCGAAAAAACAAGCAAAACAGCACATCCTCTCCGGCGCCATTTGAACTTGGCCTGTAAATTACAACATTGCAATTTCTGTTTTATACCTGTTTTATACGTATATACCTGAGTGCATATGTTTGTGCGTGCATATGTTTGTGTGTACATTTTGGCATCTCTGGTGAAATGATATCAGAGTAATCACTCCACTTTCTCAGATTGGGATTCTAGACTGTTTCCTCAGACTGGACTGGTTGGACTTGTAGGGCTGTGACCAGAAAGGCTGTGCCCAGTAGGGCTGTGGTCATTAGGGCTGTGACTAGGGCTGCTGTAATAGTGTCCCTGGGACCACCAGAGCTGGATGACCAGAGTTCTGGTACCATAACAGTGTCCCCCCAGCGGTGCTATAATCAGACCCTCCAGTCATCAGACACTGATCTGCACTGACATGCATCGATGAAATAGGGAGCAGCCTAATGGTGACTGACACTCACGTATTGTAGTCACACACACACACACACACACACACACACACACACACACACACACATACACACACAAGTACGGATATGAGCAAGTGGGCCAGGGAACACCCTACTTTTCAAACACGTAAATGTTTCATCCACAGAGAGAGGAGACAGAGAACAGGGAAGCAGTGACAACCTGTGACAGATTACCACACAATCAGCAAATACACAACGTATCTGTGTGTATGTGTGTTGTGTTTTGAACCTGTAGTCTCCTGCCCTGCTACCCTAACAGGGGACTCTTGGGTAGAGGTGTGTGGGGGGGAGAGGTTTGAGTAAGGGGGATGCAGGCGAGGTGAGGGTGAGTAAGAGATGAGTCAACTGCCCTCAGCTATAAGAGAAGCCCTGATGGAGCCTGGGAGTGACACATACACAACCCCTAAGAGGTAAGATACACTCTCCACTCTCCTCTACACTTCCTTTTTTCACCCTCTCCATCTTACCTCTATCATTCACTATAACACTTTCATTCTTTCTCTGTCGATTATCCTTTCTCATTTCTCTCTCTGTTGTGTTAGTATGTGCTACTGATATCATATGTATAGATTTGAGCAGGTGATGTGGTTAAACTTTATCTTGTCTGTACTGCATGGTTTGGTTTGATTGTCTTTCATGAAGTGATTTAGAGAACCTATGAAAGGAAGCATGTGGAATATTCAGCAAGCCAAGTAGATCAGATAAACCTGATCGACTGATTTTTGTCTGTTTTCAGTAGGATTTTGGGTAGTACAGTGAGTCTTATCTGTAGTCTATTTAGCAGAGGGCAGGCTGTTCTCTCTAAGTGGGGATTTCACCGCTGACCCTCTGCCAAATATTGATTTGTCTAAAACAAACATTAATCTCCAACCAAAACATTACATTGAAGTTTAGACTTTAAATATGATCAGATTTATATTATTAAAGTGGATAATTGTATGTGTGCTCCACAACAGACCACAGTAGAACAACCTGCTTATGTATATATTCTCTCTTACAGGCGTGCCCGTGCTGTTCTTTATATAAACACAGAGAAACCACCAGGTTCTAGACGCAAACCTGCACACATATTGACACAGGTACACACGTTCAGGCACATACACCCATTCCTCCAGACTACAGATATGGACTGCTCCATGGCCCTCCTGTTGTCCTGTCTGTTGGCTCTGTTCAGCGTGGGGGCGGGAGCTTCACTCTCGTTACATGTAGTGAGGACCAAGGTCAAAGACCTTGCTCAAACCATGGTGATTAGGATCAAAAAGGTAATCAACCAATCTATCAATCAGTCATTCAGTCAGTCAATCATTGGTGTACTGATTTATGCAGTCTTTAGCTTGTTGATTAAATAAACAAAAAAACAGCATGTATAAGCTACATTAATCGTATATTAATCACATTTCTCTCTTCCTCCAGCTGAATATATCTCCTAACTTGATCGAGGGTATGGACCCATTTCTCCCTGCGGCTGCAGTAGATCAGCATATAGAAAGCCTGCCTTCCATAGTGGAGACCATGGGGTTCTACCAGGACCTACTGCTCGTCCTAGACTGGGCAGACCTCAAACAGCTGGTGGAAGACACCTCCACTATGAGGGGTCTGCTGGAGAACTGGATGATATCACGCTGCCCAGGCCGCCAACAGAAACAGACAGGAGAGGGAGGGCTGTCAGAGGCTCTGAAAGACACTACCAGGAAGTATGGTCTGAGTGTGGGTCCAGTTGCGCTAAACAGACTCAAGGGCTACCTTGGTCGGTTACTACTGAACCTGGATCAGCTGAATTACTGTTACTAATGTTGACAATAACTGAGCAACTGAACTCAGATCAGTTTGTGCCATGCTGAACAACTGTTACTGACAGTGACTGTCACTGAGTAACTGAACTATGATCAACTCGTGATCTGCTGAAATCCTAGAATGAGTTGAAGCAAGACTGGACAGTGGGGTCATGGTGTCTGAAGATTCTCCTAAATGTAGGTCATCCCACTGTCACCATCTCCTGCTAAGTTAAGACATTTTATATTGTATTATTTAGACAAGGACTGTATCTTTATTTATATTTATTTCTATCAAGAAGAGAAAAAATAAGCAGCTTTGTTTTGTAGCATTATACACCCTTCAGTCAGTGGCACGGGGGAGGTGTTAACTAAGCATTGAATCAGCTGTATTGCAGAATGTACACACACACACACACACACACGTTGAGTAATTTATTTTTATTTTTTTTACCTTTATTTTCAATGACGGCCTAGGAACAGTGGGTTAACTGCCTGTTCAGGGGCAGAACGACAGATTTGTACCTTGTCGGCTCGGGGGTTTGAACTTGCAACCTTCCGGTTAAATGCTGCCTGCTCCAGGGAGGACTAGACTGCATGTGTGTAGTGATGTCATCATACTCACAGAGAGGTTTTCCTGAAAGCTAAGACAGCCTCTGCCAGGAAACCAGATGTTTTGATGTTAGAGCAGTGACAGAGAGGGAAGGTGGGGGAGAGAGGGGGGGCGAGATCAGTTCTCAATGACATTCCAAGATGGATTCTCAATGACAATGCTACATTGCATTCAGATTGAAATGCGTTGTATAGAACACATGATTGTCTATCCTGAAGAGCAGTGAGTCATGTCAGCTCTATTTCATTACAATTCTATATACAAGGTTCTGAATATGATTCCTCAATGAACACATCCCAACTCATTATCTTCTTGACAGTATAAGCACTTATGCCAGCAACATACCATCATACATCCCACTGTTGGCTTGCCAATGAAGCTAAGCAGGGTTGGTCCAGGTGGGTTGCTGGATGAGAGACCAGATGCTGCTGGAAGTGGTGTTGGAGGGCCAGTAGGAGGCACTCTTTCCTCTGATCTGAAAAAAAGATCCCAGGCCAGTGATAGGGGACATTGTCATGTGTAGGGTGCCATCTATTGGATGGGATGTTAAACAGGTGTCCTGACTATCTTTGGTCAGTAATAGATCCCATAGCACTTACTGTAAGAGTAGGGGTCTTAACCCTGGGGTCCTGGCTAAATTCCCAATCTGGCTGTCTAATATGCCATATAATCATCCCCAGCTTCTAATTGTCTCATTCCTCTCCCCTATAATTATTCCCCAGGTTGTTGCTGTAAATGAGAATGTGTGCTGAGTCAACTCACCTTGTCAAACAAAATGATTTATACTGTACTATATTTTTGGTAAATTTTATGTAACTATTTAATCTTGGATAATATGCAAAGTCTATTTAATAAAATGGTTTCATTTTCTATTATTCTGTTTTTATCAGTCTTCCTTCATCAAATGAATGGGGCCCGACATAGGGCCTGATCCTACACACTTCATAGCAGTCGGTATTCAGACTTACCTTATGCAGCTGAGTAAATTGCTTTGCATGCATGGTTCCCTTGAGCGTGCTGAATACATTTGATCAAACAGCTGAAAACCCTCTCACTTGCTGGCCAACATATGTTCTCTTGGAGTTTTCATTCAATAGGGTGTTCTTTACATTTATCTAAAGCCATCCCTTTAAATTTAGTGTACATTCAATTAGAATTTTCTCGACAAACTCACTGGAACATATGGAGAGTATTATCCAGAATATTAAAGATCAATGAAAGAAATCCATGTAAATACACATTTTTACCTCCTTTTCAGCATCAATTGGTAGATTTAAAAATACTGTGATCTTGTAGATTATTTAGGGTTAAGAAAGTATTTATGAATATTTTTTTTTTTAATAGGTTTGGAGAGACCATACGCGAAAAATATATTAATGAATGAAAAAACGTATCCTGAAATTTGCCATATTCTATGAAATATTGGAAGGTGAGAAAACTGTACAATATGGTCCTATAAATCTACCCTAATATTCCTCACTAATCAAGAAACTGTGATGACAATGGTCCAGTCTAAAGTGAACTGTGCTCCAGGCTCCAGGTTTAAACTGTAACACAACTGTGGGAAGCAGTGCAGTCAACATGGGCCTCTCTCTACCCTACTGAAGTTACATTTGCAAAACCCTTGGTTAACATAGAGATTCTGGGAACATCAGTAGGTGGGGGGAAATGAACAATATTCTGGTAATCCGAACAATTGAACATATGTGGTGGTACTTACTGAATATGATGTCAGTTCAGTTGTCATCTGAGACATTCTCATCAATGATAAGATCACATAAACTCTACAGTGGAAAGTCTACACATCAGAGTTATCGGATTCACATGGAATTGTTGTTCAATTTAAATGTTTGAATATTAAATTATTTGTGATTTTAGCTTCTAAAATGTGAGATTTGGGTTTTCTTAAAATAGGACTCTGATCAATCAGTGGCCCGCCCCTGTGAAGGGACATGCGCTATAAAACTTTTCAAACACACCCTCCTCTCCCTTCTTATATAAGCCCTTGACGACGATATATCCTCCTGTTCCGAGGATGTAGGATGACAATCCTATGTCAGAATGGTTCAGATAATAACTACAGAACAAAGCCAACATCAGCGTGAGCTTTGGGTGCGAATGGTAGGAACTTTGAACTCTTATTCACTACAGAAGTGATACCTCCTAGCCGTATCCCATCTATCACCCAACGACGTTACTACAACGTAACCAATTGACAACCAGAGACATTCTTCAAATGACTCGGTTTGGCAACACGGCCTTCCATCTACCACTAATCTTCCCGAAGGGCAGCTAAGAGTAAATATTTATTGCATTTTCCTTTTCCAAATGGGCGGTAATTTAGAATGCATAAGATACTGTATTTACGATAGCACAGCTTTCTCCCTTTGTTCCTCAGTCTTCCCGCTCTTTCACTCAAACCCAGTCCCTTTTATTTTGTGTAACAAGCTGTCATATCTGTTCCGCCCGCTAGGGACGTTTTCCTTTATGACGTCATTTGTAATCAAGTTATGATTTAATTATGTGTATGTGTAATTCTGTGTGATTAGTTAGGTATTTAGTAAATAAATAATTAAACGCAATTTTGTATTTCTGATTCAAATTGTTAGATAGGGTTCGTGCAGATAACCAAGAATTTACAACTTTCAGATGAGACTGAATTAAGACGACGATTGATATTGACTGTGATTGATTTGTAAGTCGCTCTGGATAAGAGCGTCTGCTAAATGACTTAAATGTAAATGTAAATGTAAATGATGTAAAATATTACTAGGTCTTTAAGAGTTTATTCGGAAGATAACAGCTCTATAAATATTATTTTGTGGTGCCCGACTCTAGTTAATTACATTTACATGATTAGCTCAATCAGGTGATATTAATTACGGAGAAATTATTTCATAGAATAGCATGTCATATCACTTAATCCGGCATAGCCAAAGACACGACAAGTATTACCATTGCCACATTTGATGTACAGTCAAATTCACCATTCATTTGCAACTTGGTCAATTTGTCATGTTTTGTCATTTATTATCTTGTCTTGTCCCTGTGCTTCCCATTCTATTCGTTTCCCTCTGCTGGGCTTATTAGGTTCTTTCCCTCTTTCTATCCCTCTCTCTCCCCCTCCCTCTCTCGCTCTCTCTTCTCTCTATCGTTCCGTTCCTGCTCCCAGCTGTTCCTATTCCCCTAATCATCATTTAGTCTTCCCTCACCTGTTCCCGATCCTTTTCCCTGATTAGAGTCCCTATTTCTCTCCTTGTTATTCGTTTCTGCCCTGTCGGTTCCTTGTCTAGATTTCACCGTGCTGTGTTTGTGTATCGCCCTGTCGTGTCGTGTTTTCCTCAGATGCTGCGTGGTGAGCAGGTGTCTGAGTCTGTCTGGTTCAAGTGCCTTCCCGAGGCAACCTGCTGTTCACCTGCTGTTCAAGATCGAGTCTCCAGTTTGTCCTCGTCATTTCGAGTGAAAGTTGTGTTTTTTTGATTGTATTCACTTTACTGGATTAAAGACTCTGTTTTCGCCAAGTCGCTTTTGGGTCCTCTTTCACCTGCATGACAGAAGGAACCGACCAAGGAATGGACCCAGCGACTTCAGACGCTCGTTACACTGCCGTCGAGATCCAAGGAGCCATGCTCGGCAGACACGAGCAGGAATTGTCTGCTGCTCGCCATGCCGTGGAGAACCTGGCCGCTCAGGTTTCCGACCTCTCTGGACAGTTCCAGAGTCTTCGTCTCGTGCCACCTGTTACTTCCTGGCCTGCCGAGCCTCCAGAACCTAGGGTTAATAACCCACCTTGCTACTCCGGGCAGCCCACTGAGTGCCGCTCCTTTCTCACGCAGTGTGAGATTGTGTTCTCTCTCCAACCCAACACATACTCTAGAGAGAGAGCTCGGGTTGCTTACGTCATTTCACTCCTTACTGGCCGGGCTCGAGAATGGGGCACAGCTATCTGGGAGGCAAGGGCTGATTGCTCTAACAAGTACCAGAACTTTAAAGAGGAGATGATTCGGGTTTTTGACCGTTCAGTTTTTGGTAGGGAGGCTTCTAGGGCCCTGGCTTCCCTATGCCAAGGTGAACGGTCCATAACGGATTATTCTATTGAGTTTCGCACTCTTGCTGCCTCTAGTGAGTGGAACGAGCCGGCGCTGCTCGCTCGTTTTCTGGAGGGACTCCACGCAGTGGTTAAGGATGAGATTCTCTCCCGGGAGGTTCCTTCAGATGTGGACTCTTTGATTGCTCTCGCCATCCGCATAGAACGACGGGTAGATCTTCGTCACCGGGCTCGTGGAAGAGAGCTCGCATCAACGGTGTTTCCCTGCTCCGCATCGCAACCATCTCCCTCCTCTGGCTCAGAGACTGAGCCCATGCAGCTGGGAGGGATTCGCATCTCGACTAAGGAGAGGGAACGGAGGATCACCAACCGCCTGTGCCTCTATTGCGGAGTTGCTGGACATTTTGTTAATTCATGTCCAGTAAAAGCCAGAGCTCATCTGTAAGCGGAGGGCTACAGGTGAGCGCAACTACTCAAGTCTCTCCATCAAAATCCTGTACTACTTTGTCGGTCCATCTACGCTGGACCGGTTCGGGTGCTACATGTAGTGCCTTGATAGACTCTGGGGCTGAGGGTTGTTTCATGGACGAAGCATGGGTTCGGAAACATGACATTCCTTTCAGAGAGTTAGAGAAGCCTACGCCCATGTTCGCCTTAGATGGTAGTCATCTTCCCAGTATCAGATTTGAGACACTACCTTTAACCCTCACAGTATCTGGTAACCACAGTGAGACTATTTCTTTTTTGATTTTTCGTTCACCGTTTACACCTGTTGTTTTGGGTCATCCCTGGCTAGTATGTCATAATCCTTCTATTAATTGGTCTAGTAATTCTATCCTATCCTGGAACGTTTCTTGTCATGTGAAGTGTTTAATGTCTGCCATCCCTCCCGTTTCTTCTGTCCCTACTTCTCAGGAGGAACCTGGCGATTTGACAGGAGTGCCGGAGGAATATCATGATCTGCGCACGGTCTTCAGTCGGTCCCGAGCCAACTCCCTTCCTCCTCACCGGTCGTATGATTGTAGTATTGATCTCCTTCCGGGGACCACTCCCCCTCGGGGTAGACTATACTCTCTGTCGGCTCCCGAACGTAAGGCTCTCGAGGATTATTTGTCTGTGTCTCTTGACGCCGGTACCATAGTGCCTTCTTCCTCTCCGGCCGGGCGGGGTTCTTTTTGTTAAGAAGAAGGACGGTACTCTGCGCCCCTGCGTGGATTATCGAGGGCTGAATGACATAACGGTTAAGAATCGTTATCCGCTTCCCCTTATGTCATCAGCCTTCGAGATTCTGCAGGGAGCCAGGTGCTTTACTAAGTTGGACCTTCGTAACGCTTACCATCTCGTGCGCATCAGAGAGGGGGACGAGTGGAAAACGGCGTTTAACACTCCGTTAGGGCATTTTGAGTACCGGGTTCTGCCGTTTGGTCTCGCCAATGCGCCAGCTGTTTTTCAGGCATTAGTTAATGATGTTCTGAGAGACATGCTGAACATCTTTGTTTTTGTCTATCTTGACGATATCCTGATTTTTTTCTCCGTCACTCGAGATTCATGTTCAGCACGTTCGACGTGTTCTACAGCGCCTGTTAGAAAATTGTCTCTACGTAAAGGCTGAGAAGTGCTCTTTTCATGTCTCCTCCGTTACTTTTCTCGGTTCCGTTATTTCCGCTGAAGGCATTCAGATGGATTCCGCTAAGGTCCAAGCTGTCAGTGATTGGCCCGTTCCAAGGTCACGTGTCGAGTTGCAGCGCTTTTTAGGTTTCGCTAATTTCTATCGGCGTTTCATTCGTAATTTCGGTCAAGTTGCTGCCCCTCTCACAGCTCTTACTTCTGTCAAGACGTGTTTTAAGTGGTCCGGTTCCGCCCAGGGAGCTTTTGATCTTCTAAAGGAACGTTTTACGTCCGCTCCTATCCTCGTTACTCCTGACGTCACTAGACAATTCATTGTCGAGGTTGACGCTTCAGAGGTAGGCGTGGGAGCCATTCTATCCCAGCGCTTCCAGTCTGACGATAAGGTTCATCCTTGCGCTTATTTTTCTCATCGCCTGTCGCCATCTGAGCGCAACTATGATGTGGGTAACCGTGAACTGCTCGCCATCCGCTTAGCCCTAGGCGAATGGCGACAGTGGTTGGAGGGGGCGACCGTTCCTTTTGTCGTTTGGACAGACCATAAGAACCTTGAGTACATCCGTTCTGCCAAACGACTTAATGCCCGTCAAGCTCGTTGGGCGTTGTTTTTCGCTCGTTTCGAGTTTGTGATTTCTTACCGTCCGGGTAGCAAGAACACCAAGCCTGATGCCTTATCCCGTCTGTTTAGTTCTTCTGTGGCTTCTACTGATCCCGAGGGATTCTTCCTTATGGGCGTGTTGTCGGGTTAACAGTCTGGGGAATTGAAAGACAGGTTAAGCAAGCACTCACGCACACTGCGTCGCCGCGCGCTTGTCCTAGTAACCTCCTTTTCGTTCCTGTTTCCACTCGTCTGGCTGTTCTTCAGTGGGCTCACTCTGCCAAGTTAGCTGGTCATCCCGGTGTTCGAGGCACTCTTGCGTCTATTCGCCAGCGCTTTTGGTGGCCGACTCAGGAGCGTGACACGCGCCGTTTCGTGGCTGCTTGTTCGGACTGCGCGCAGACTAAGTCGGGTAACTCTCCTCCTGCCGGTCGTCTCAGACCGCTCCCCATTCCTTCTCGACCATGGTCTCACATCGCCCTAGACTTCATTACCGGTCTGCCTTTGTCTGCGGGGAAGACTGTGATTCTTACGGTTGTCGATAGGTTCTCTAAGGCGGCACATTTCATTCCCCTCGCTAAACTTCCTTCCGCTAAGGAGACGGCACAAATCATTATCGAGAATGTATTCAGAATTCATGGCCTCCCGTTAGACGCCGTTTCAGACAGAGGCCCGCAATTCACGTCACAGTTTTGGAGGGAGTTCTGTCGTTTGATTGGTGCGTCCGTCAGTCTCTCTTCCGGGTTTCATCCCCAGTCTAACGGTCAAGCAGAGAGGGCCAATCAGACGATTGGTCGCATACTACGCAGCCTTTCTTTCAGAAACCCTGCGTCTTGGGCAGAACAGCTCCCCTGGGCAGAATACGCTCACAATTCGCTTCCTTCGTCTGCTACCGGGTTATCTCCGTTTCAGAGTAGTCTGGGTTACCAGCCTCCTCTGTTCTCATCCCAGCTTGCCGAGTCCAGCGTTCCCTCCGCTCAAGCGTTTGTCCAACGTTGTGAGCGCACCTGGAGGAGGGTGAGGTCTGCACTTTGCCGTTACAGGGCACAGACTGTGAGAGCCGCCAATAAACGCAGGATTAAGAGTCCAAGGTATTGTTGCGGCCAGAGAGTGTGGCTTTCCACTCGCAACCTTCCTCTTACGACAGCTTCTCGTAAGTTGACTCCGCGGTTCATTGGTCCGTTCCGTGTCTCCCAGGTCGTCAATCCTGTCGCTGTGCGACTGCTTCTTCCGCGACATCTTCGTCGCGTCCATCCTGTCTTCCATGTCTCCTGTGTTAAGCCCTTTCTTCGCACCCCCGTTCGTCTTCCTTCCCCCCTCCCGTCCTTGTCGAGCGCACCTATTTACAAGGTACATAAGATCATGGACATGCGTTCTCGGGGACGGGGTCACCAATACTTAGTGGATTGGGAGGGTTACGGTCCTGAGGAGAGGAGTTGGGTTCCGTCTCGGGACGTGCTGGACCGTTCACTCATTGATGATTTCCTCCGTTGCCGCCAGGATTCCTCCTCGAGTGCGCCAGGAGGCGCTCGGTGAGTGGGGGGGTACTGTCATGTTTTGTCATTTATTATCTTGTCTTGTCCCTGTGCTTCCCATTCTATTCGTTTCCCTCTGCTGGGCTTATTAGGTTCTTTCCCTCTTTCTATCCCTCTCTCTCCCCCTCCCTCTCTCGCTCTCTCTTCTCTCTATCGTTCCGTTCCTGCTCCCAGCTGTTCCTATTCCCCTAATCATCATTTAGTCTTCCCTCACCTGTTCCCGATCCTTTTCCCTGATTAGAGTCCCTATTTCTCTCCTTGTTATTCGTTTCTGCCCTGTCGGTTCCTTGTCTAGATTTCACCGTGCTGTGTTTGTGTATCGCCCTGTCGTGTCGTGTTTTCCTCAGATGCTGCGTGGTGAGCAGGTGTCTGAGTCTGTCTGGTTCAAGTGCCTTCCCGAGGCAACCTGCTGTTCACCTGCTGTTCAAGATCGAGTCTCCAGTTTGTCCTCGTCATTTCGAGTGAAAGTTGTGTTTTTTTGATTGTATTCACTTTACTGGATTAAAGACTCTGTTTTCGCCAAGTCGCTTTTGGGTCCTCTTTCACCTGCATGACACAATTAGCGTCATCACTAGATTTCCTTTGCAATACCTCAGACTTTCATGATTACCAGCTGAGATACTTTTATAAGTTGATTTTACTCCTGGCTCAGAGTTTGTCTGGGCAATGTCTAACATCATCCTAAAACCTAATCTGAGCTGGGAGTTTTTTTATTCAGATAGGCTACATGTCCTAAATGATTGCACAACTTGTAATACATTCGCTTAATATGATCCACTATTGCTAGCTATCCTTAGGAACAACCACACACACGTGGCAGAGGAAAGAAATGTAAACACGCAATGTAATGGAATGATGCAAAATGTAAGGAAACTAACACTGAAGTCAGTAACAGTTATACATGTATGTGGGTATTGTTCAATCCTATACTTACAACTTGTGCTAAGTTAGGATATTATACTGAATTACATCAACCAGACTCAGAGTTAACTTTAACATGTCTTTACTCCATCACTGTCTGTGTAACACGCCCTCCCACTACTTTACTGATGTGGTGACATCATATATCCCATCAATACACGACATCCCCCCTTTACTTGGTTATGAACTTCGATGTCATCATGACATACACAACAACACTCATTCTTTCCCTGTATAACAACCTTTGTGTTACCAATAAATAAATGACATATGTTCAATATCTTATTATTTCTGTTCTCCTAATGGACTTTCCTTTTTAAGCTTACTTCTAAGCAAAACAAAAGTGTTATCATCTATTTATTTTGATTTTTTTAAACAAAACATTCTGCACATTTTTCACAACATAACTCAAACATTCAGAGTCTTCGCATTAGTCTTTTGTACTTGTCATTGTTCAGTTTATACTGGTTTTCTTTACCTCTTGCCGTGCAGGATGATTATTTAATGACAGCAGTGGCGACCCGTCATTTAAGGCAGGTGGGGCAGACCTTTCTTTTGGGGGTTTGCCTGTTTTGCATGTTATTTTGGGATTAATAAGTGTCACATATCAGTTTGCAAACAATGTAATAATATATATACATATATATATATCTATATCACTGAGTTAATAAAGCAACATAAAAAATACAAAAAGAGACCGTGTTTGTGAGTAAGGCAGCTCCAAAATGCTTTCTGTGGTGGTGGGGCAAGCCAGCAGAATACACGGAGCGTTGCGCCGTGATTGGCTCAGTGTTCTGTCATTCATGGGAACACTATGTCATACGTCACCGCCAGGGTAGAGCTCGAAAATTCAAACCCCTTGGGTCCTGCCATAGAGTTACATTACAAGTGCCCATCCGAGAAGGCTCAATGTTATTGGCCATATATAAAATGCAGTCAAATCACGTTATATCTACAGTAGCTCTCTTAAATAGCAGTCATCATGAATCAAGTCGACAATCTACTGGCAAATCCTTTTTAATCCTTGTCATATAAAGAGAAATAATGAAGAGAAATTATAGATAAAACGTATCTGTGCTCATTGGCCATAAACATTACACAACAAGTTGGAAATCGTAAAATCAACAATGAGTGATTTGGAAGGAATCAGTGGCTAACTGCAAGCATTGCAAAGCAATCATTAGCCTGCTATTCAGTGGATGGATGTGTGGTCCCAAGTGTAAATCGGGAACTCCGGCCTCTTTCTACAGTTATGACCTGAAGATCATTGACGTCATCATGATTAAAAAAAAATATTTGAGTTCCCATTTGTCTTGAAAGCTCCATAAATCCAGAGAATGACAAACTTTGATGACAAAGTTTGATGACAGAATTTGCCAACGAATGACCGTCGTGCCACCTTTTTGTTCAAGTGAGCACAGCACAATAAGGTGTCAAAAAATGTATTGTATGCTGCCACATAAATGATGTAATATGCCAGGGAGATATGTATACCAGGGAGATATGTCTACCAAGGGAGATATGTCTACCAAGGGAGATATGTCTACCAAGGGAGATATGTCTACCAAGGGAGATATGTATACCAGGGAGATATATCTACCAGGGAGATATGTATACCAGGGAGTTATGTCTACCAGGGAGATATGTCTACCAGGGAGATATGTCTACCAGGGAGATATGTATACCAGGGAGTTATGTCTACCAGGGAGATATGTCTACCAGGGAGATATGTATACCAGGGAGATATGTCTACCAGGGAGATATATCTACCAGGGAGATATGTATACCAGGGAGTTATGTCTACCAGGGAGATATGTATACTGGAAGTTATTCTAACTGTATGTTGTGTAGAAAGCTGTTAGTAGCCCATGTGCCTCAGCGTAATCATTTGGTGTATTTTCACCTCTTCATTTCGCCTACTGTTCTGACTAGGTGGTGCACATGTTTTTGTTTTTGAGAAATGTAACCATCGAATATTGTAAGAGCTTTCATTGTCTGCTTATATGCTCCTTTTATTTATCCTACGGTTCTGACTTGGTGTACTATATTAGTGTTTTAGTACTATATCTCATGACACAATGATGAAAATAATCATGGCCTCTAAACCTTCAAGCTGCATACTGAACCCTATTCCAACTAAACTACTGAAAGAGCTGCTTCCTGTGCTTGGCCCTCCTATGTTGAACATAATAAACGGCTCTCTATCCACCGGATGTGTACCAAACTCACTAAAAGTGGCAGTAATAAAGCCTCTCTTGAAAAAGCCAAACCTTGAACCAGAAAATATTAAAAACTATCGGCCTATATCGAATCTTCCATTCCTCTCAAAAAATGTTGAAAAGGCTGTTGCGCAGCAACTCACTGCCTTCATGAAGACAAACAGTGTATACGAAATGCTTCAGTCTGGTTTTAGACCCCATCATAGTACTGAGACAGCACTTGTGAAGGTGGTAAATGACCTTTTAATGGCCTCAGACCGAGGCTTTGCATCTGTCCTCGTGCTCCTAGACCTTAGTGCTGCTTTTGATACCATCGATCACTACATTCTTTTGGAGAGATTGGAAACCCAAATTGGTCAACACGGACAAGTTCTGGCCTGGTTAGATCTTATCTGTCGGAAAGATATCAGTTTGTCTCTGTAAATGGTTTGTCCTCTAACAAATCAACTGTAAATTTCGGTGTTCCTCAAGGTTCCGTTTTAGGACCACTATTGTTTTCACTATATATTTTACCTTGTCATTCGAAAATATAATGTTAACTTTCACTGCTATGCAGATGACACACAGCTGTACATTTCAATGAAACATGGTGAAGCCCCAAAATTGCCCTCCCTTGAAGCCTGTGTTTCAGACAAAAGGAAGTGGATGGCTACAAACTTTCTACTTTTAAACGCAGACAAAACAGAGGTGCTTGTTCTAGGTCCCAAGAAACAAAGAGATCTTCTGTTGAATCTGACAATAAATCATTGGAAAGTCATCTCAAATAAAACTGTGAAGGACCTAGGCCTTACTCTGGACCCTGATCTCTCTTTTGACGAACATATCAAGACTGTTTCAAGGACAGCTTTTTTCCATCTACGTAACATTGCAAAAATCAGAAAATTTCTGTCCAAAAATGATGCAGAAAAATTCATCCATGCTTTTGTTACATCTAGGTTAGACTACTGCAATGCTCTACTTTCGGGCTACCCGGATAAAGCACTAAATAAACTTCAGTTAGTGCTAAATACGGCTGCTAGATTCCTGACTAGAACTAAAAGATTTGATCATATTACTAGTGCTAGCCTCCCTACACTGACTTCCTGTCAAGGCACGGGTTGATTTCAAGGTTTTACTGCTAACCTACAAAGCATTACATGGGCTTGCTCCTACCTATCTCTCTGATTTGGTCCTTCCGTACATACCTACACGTACGCAACGGTCACAAGACACAGCCCTCCTAATTGTCCCTAGAATTTCTAAGCAAACAGCTGGAGGCATGGCTTTCTCCTATAGAGCACCATCTCCTATAGAGCACCATCTCTTCAGTGGGTCATATGATTGAGTGTAGTCTGGCCCATGAGTGTGACGGTGAACGGAAAGGCAGGGGCTGAGTCACTGGCTTTCTGGTGCTCTTTCTTTTCCCTAGGAGGGGTGCGTCACTTGAGTGGGTTGAGTCACTGATGTGATCGCCTGTCTGGGTTGGCGCCCCCCTTGGGTTGTGCCATGGCGGAGATCTTTGTAGGCTATACTCGGCCTTGTCTCAGGATGGTAAGTTGGTGGTTGAAGATATGCTTCTAGTGGTGTGGGGGCTGTGCTTTGGCAAAGTGGATGGGGTTATATCCTTCCTGTTTGGTCCTGTCCGGGGGTATCATCGGATGGGGCCACAGTGTCTCCTGACCCCTCCTGTCTCAGCCTCCAGTATTTATGCTGCAGTAGTTTGTGTCGGGGGGCTAGGGTCAGTTTGTTATATCTGGAGTACTTCTCCTGTCCTATTCGGTGTCCGGTGTGAATTTAATGATGCTCTCTCTAATTCTCTCTTTCTCTCGGTGGACCTGAGCCCTAGGACCATGCCTCAGGACTACCTGGCATGATGACTCCTTGCTGTCCCCACTCCACCTGGCCGTGCTGCTGCTCCAGTTTCAACTGTTCTGCCTGTGATTATTATTATTTTACCATGCTGGTCATTTATGAACATTTGAACATCTTGGCCATGTTCTGTTATCTCCACCCGGCACAGCCAGAAGAGGACTGGCCACCCCTCATAGCCTGGTTCCTCTCTAGGTGTCTTCCTAGGTTTTGGCCTTTCTAGGGAGTTTATCCTGGCCACCGTGCTTCTACACCTGCATTGCTTGCTGTTTGGGGTTTTAGGCTGGGTTTCTGTACAGCACTTTGAAATATCAGCTGATGTATGAAGGGCTATATAAATACATTTGATTTGATTTGTACAGGGAGAACACTGTAAGTATGGCCCATGTTCTGAATTCTATCACTGTACATTTCAAAAGTACTGAACAAATAGTTATATTGACTACGTCTGTCCTAGCTCACTCATTAATCAAATTACAGATTGCCTCTTATCTGCTTGTCATCCCATTATGACATAGATAATACATCTCAAATGTCAGTAGAAACCACATTTGTTTAAGCAAGTCAGCCATATTTTCTTAAAAGGCAGTAAATGATGCAGAATGAAGAGTTTCACTGCCAGACAAGGCTCTGCTAATAGTCAGGTGTAGCAGTGATAAGCTGTTGGGACTGCTGTTGGGACTCTGCAGTTGGGACAACTTTATGTAGGCCCTAACAGTTTGTGGGCACCTTTTGTCACTGTTATAGTGCAAATAATGTATTGTTTAGTGTTGTGTTGTGTATTGGCTTTGCTGGCACGCATCCCACTTTTTGTTTTTTTGTCCCACCACAATTTGCATGCTAAAATCACCACTGAGTGACAACGTCTGTTTACTTCTGTGGCAGTTTCATTTGTCTGTGATGCCTGACTGGCTTGGGTGTCTGTGGTCTTTGTGGTGATCCCTCACAGATAGAGTTCAAACCAGAGACTATGTAAGGTCACAGAGTAGGACTATGTTCCACAGTCTCTTTCAGTCCTTTGGTTGTGGATCTGGCTCATCAATTGTATTTCTCATCACAAATGTCATATTCCTGTAATACTTGGCTGGAGATTGAACAAACACATTGTTTCCTTCCTTACTGATCACAGTGTGCGGTGTCTCATTGAAGGTTGTTGTGAACTTTTCTGTTTGTCTCGAGTGTTTGGCTCTGCGATAGTTGTCTGCATAGATCTTGGATTTCCCTTTCTGCTCTGAATCACAGTCCCATGTTTCCAGGTCACTCTGTCGTGTAGCTATATCCGGAAGTTTCCACCTCATTTTCCTTTTTAAAAGGAGCTCAGCTTTGCTCCTTCCCGTGGTAGAGGGATCAATGGACCTGTAAGACAGTCACGTACTTGTGTAGCTCCCGCTTCCAGTCCAGCCCCTTAGCTTGTGCAATGCAAATCCGTTTCATAAGTGAGGCATTTTGCCACTCCACTTCACAATTTGCACGTGCCAATTTTGGCATAGTTTTACATGCTCTATCCCATTTTCCTGGCAGAAGTTCTGGAACTGGGATGACGTACTGTGGGCCACAATCAGATCGATTGTTAACCTCTAGCGTCGAGCAATCCCGTATCCGGGAGCGTAATCATAGCTTGGCTTCTCATCCGAAGCAAACGGAAAAATACTGCAGCTGGGGATTACGCAATAATTGCGACGGAGGACACCAAGCGCCCAAGGGGTAGATGTAGTCTCTTATGGTCAATCTTCCATTGATATGCCTACAAATACGTCACAATGCTGCAGACACCTTGGGGAAAACGTGGAAAACGTAAGCTGACTCCTAGCTCCTTCACAGCCATATAAGGAGTCATTGGCATGAGGTGGTTTAAAAAAATGCGGCACTTCCTGATTGGATTTTTATCGGGGGTTTTCTGTAACATCAGTTCTGTGGCACTCACAGACAATATATTTGCAGTTTTGGAAACGTCAGTGTTTTCTTTCCAAAGCTGTCAATTATATGCATAGTCGAGCATCTTTCGTGACAAAATATCTTGTTTAAAATGGGAACGATTTTCATCCAAAAATTAAAATAGCGCCCCCTATATCCAAGAAGTTAATGGTAGACCATGATGACTGAAAATAGTCTCCAGACTATTAATCACCTTTTCTGCAGTAGTAGATTGCATGATATAATATTCATAATATCTGCTGTATTAGTATACAACTACTAGTTTTGAGTGTAGTGGACCCAATCGATCAGTGGCGATGTCCTGCCACGGCCCATCAGGCAGCGCTGTGGGTCTCAGCGGTTCTGGCATATCTGGTCGTGCTACAATCTGACAACCATGGCACGACTTGATGTGTCTCTCTGCAGCCTTGTCCATGCCCGGCCACCATACTTTACTCCTGAGATGTTGTTTTGCGCCTACAATGCCTCGATGTCCCTGGTGAGCGAAGGCTAGAGACCCCGACTGTGGAAAAACAATGCGTGTTCCCCTTAGGATTCATTGTCCGATTACACACAGTTAATTGGCTATAACACCCACTCTGAATAGAATTTCTCGCCTCTCTTAACTCTTCATCTGTAGCTGACGCTTCCTCTACTTCTCAAATCAAATGTTATTTGTCAAATGCGCCGAACACACCAGATTTAGACCTTACAGTGGAATACTTACTAACAAGCCCTTAACCAACAATGCAGCTTTAAGAAAAACAAGTGTTAAGTAAAAAATAGATACCTATAAAAAAAATAACGAATATTTAAAGAGCATGTAACGGCTTTCCTACTGGGAAGGAGAGGCGGACCAAAATTCAGCGTGGTTATAGTTCATGTTTTTAATATAGGAAAACTCAACATGAACATAATACAAAACAATAAATGTGGCAAAACCGAAACAGGCCTATCTGGTGCAACAAACCCAAAGAGAGGAAACAACTACCCACCAAACCCAACACAAAACAGGCTACCTAAATATGGTTCCCAATCAGAGACAATGACTAACACCTGTCTCTGATTGAGAACCATATCAGGCCAAACATAGAAATAGACAAACTAGACACACAACATAGAATGCCCACTCAGATCACACCCTGACCAAACAAAAACATAGAAACATACAAAGCAAACTATGGTCAGGGTGTGACAGAGCAGCAGTAAAATAACAATAGCAAGGCTATACACAGGGGATACCAGTACAGAATCAATGTGCGGGGGCACCGGTTAGTCGAGGTAATATGTACATGTAGGTAGAGTTAAAGTGACTATGCACAGAAAATAAACAGAGAGTAACAGCATCATAAAAGGGGGGGGTGTAAACAGTATGGGTAGACATTTGATTAGTTGTTCAGAAGTCTTATGGCTTGGGGGTAGAAGCTGTTAAGAAGCCTTTTGGACCTCGACTTGGCGCTCCGGTACAGCGTGCCGTGCGTTAGCGGAGAGAAAAGTCTATGACTATGGTGGTTATAGGGCTTTCCTCTGACACCGCCTGGTGTAGAGGTCCTGGATGGCAGGAAGCTTGGCTCCAGTTATGTACTGGGTCATACACACTGCCCTCTGTTGTGCCTTACAGTCCGAGCAGTTGGCATGCCAGGCAGTGACACAACCATTCAGGATGCTCTCGATGGTGCAGCTGTAGAACTTTTTGAGAATCTGAGGACCCGTGACAAATCTTTTCAGTCTCCTGAGGGAGAATAGGCTTTGTTGTGGCCTCTTCACGACTGTCTTGGTGTGTTTGCACCATGATAGTTTGTTGTTGATGTGGACACCAAGGAACTTGAAGCTCTCAACCTGCTCCACTACAGCCCTGTCGATGAGAATGGGGACGTGCTCGGGCCTCCTTTTCATGTAGTCCACAATCATATTCTTTGTCTTGATCACGTTGAGGGAGAAGTTGTTGTCCTTGCACCACATGGTCAGGTCTCTGACCTCCTCCCTATAGGTTGTCTCATTGTTGTTGGTGATCAGGCCTACCACTTTTGTATCATTGGCAAACTTAATGATGGTGTTGTAGTCGTGCAGTCATGAGTGAACAGGGAGTGCAGGAGGGGGCTGAGCACGCACCCCTTGAGGGGCCCCCGTGTTGAAGATCAGTGTGGCGGATGTGGTGTTACCTACCCTTACCACCCGGGGGCTGCCTTTCAGGAAGTCCAGGATCCAGTTGCAGAGGGAAGTGTTTAGTCCCAGGGTCCTTAGCTTAGTGATGAGCTTTAAGGGCACTATGGTGTTGAATGCAAAGCTGTAGTCAATGAATAGCATTCTCACATAGGTGTTCCTTTTGTCCAGGTGTGAAAGGGCTATACTTTGGCAAAGTGGATGGGGTTATATCCTGCCTGTTTGGCCCTGTCCGGGGGTATCGTTGGACGTGGCCAAGGTGTCTCCCGACCCCTCCTGTCTCAGCCACCAGTATTTATGCTGCAGTAGTTTGTGTCGAGTGGTTAGGGTCAGTCTGTTATATCTGGGGTATTTCTCCCATCTTATTCTGTGTCTTGTGTGAATTTAAGTATGCTCTCTCTAATACTTTCTTTCGGAGGACCTGAGCCCTTGCACCATGCCTCAGGACAACCTGGCTTGATGGCTCCTTGCCGTCCCCAGTCCACCTGGCCGTACTGCTGATCCAGTTTCAACTGTGCTGCCTGCGGGTATGGAACCCTGACCTGTTCACTGGATGTGCTACCTGTCCCAGACCTGCTGTTTTCAACTCTCTAGAGACAGCAGGAGCAGTAGAAATACTCTGAATGATTGGCTATGAAAAGCCAACTGACATTTACTCCGGAGATGCTGACCTGTTGCACCCTCGACAGTCACTGTAATTATTATTATTTGACCCTGCTGGTCATTATTGAACATTTGAACATCTTGGCCATGTTGTTATAATCTCCAGCCGGCCCAGCCAGAAGAGGACTGGCCACCCCTCATAGCATGGTTCCTCTCTAGGTTTCTTCCTAGGTTCTGGCCTTTCTAGGGAGTTTTTCCTAGCCACCGTGCTTCTACACCAGCATTGCTTGCAGTTTGGGGTTTTGTACAGCACTTTTTGACATCAGCTGATGTAAGAAGGGCTTTACAAATTAATTTGAAATATATTTAAACTCAGTTTCACAGTTCCTGATATTTAATCCAAGTAAAAATTCTCTAGGATCACCACTTTATTTTAAGAATGTGAAATGTAATAATAAGAGAGAATAATTTATTCAGCTTTTATTTCTTTCATCAACATTCCCAGTGGGTCAGAAGTTCACATACACTCAATTAGCATTTGGTAGCATTGTCTTTAAAATGTTTCTCGGGTCAAACATTTTAGGTAGCGTTCCACAAGCTTCCCACAATAAGTTGGGTGAATTTTGGCCCATTCCGCCTGACAGAGCTGGTGTAACTGAGTCAGGTTTGTATGCCTCCCTGCTCGCACACCCTTTTTCAGTTCGGGCCACAAATTTTCTATAGAATTGAGGTCAGGGCTTTATGATGGCCACTCCAACACCTTGACTTTGTTATCCTTAAGCCATTTTGCCACAACTTTGGAAGTATGCTTGGGATCATTGTCCATTTGGAAAACCCATTTGCGACCAAGCATTAACTTCCTGACTGATGTCTTGAGATGTTGCTTCAATATATCCACATACTTTTCCTTGCTCATGATGCCATCTATTTTGTGAACTGCACCAGTCCCTCCTGCAACAAAGCACCCCCACAACATGATACTGCCACCCCCGTGCTTCACAGTTGGGATGTGGTTCTTCGGCTTGCAAGCCTTCCCCTTTTTCTTCCCAACATAATGATGGTCATTATTACTATTTTTGTTTCATCAGACCAGAGGACATTCCACCAAAAAGAACGATGTTTGTCCCCATGACATAATTTTCTGGAATTTTCCAAGATGTTTAAAGGCATAGTCAACTTAGTGTATGTAAACTTCTGACCAACTGGAATTGTGATACAGTGAATTATAAGTGAAAATCTGTCTGTAAACAATTGTTGGAAAAATTACTTGTCATGCACAACGTAGATGTCCTAACCGACTTGCCAAAACTAGAGTTTGTTAACAAGAAATTTGTGGAGTGGATGAAAAACAAGTTTCAATGACTCCAACCTAGGTGCATGTAAACTTCCGACTTCAACTGTACTAGATAAAGAATGCACAAGTATTATTTCTCACACAAGGTTTTTGTTTCCTACACAAACTTCCCTTTTTTACATGTTTGGTTGTAGGCCCATCACTTTTAACAACAATTCTGAGTATTCTGTAGGTTTTCACAATTCCTGTGAAACATCAAGTGTGCCAGCAGGTTTCCAGCCTCAGGCTGGAGAAGGGAAAGCAAATTGTGAACATGAGCAATTGACTCTGGAATGTCTCGAGCTCAGATGTAGACATAGATCGGGGATGGCAAGTCCTGTTCACTGGTGCCTGATTGGTATCACACTTTCCCCCAACCCTATAACTAATCACACCTGATTAAACTAATTGCATTCTAAACTGAAGACCATGATAAGTTGATTATTGGAGTCAGGTGTGTTAGCTGGGACTGGGGAAAAAGTGACACCAATCAGGTGGCCCAATCATTTGTTTAATCGTTGGACAAGGAGGTTATTAGGCAGTGTGAATGTGTCCAATCATTCAATATAATGTCACGTTACAGTCTCATACTCGCAAGACGTGTATATTTTGAGTTAGGTCTAATTTGTTATTTGATAGCAAAATGTTTTATTCTTGGCCAGCTAGGGTAAACAATAATGGAACAGACATGGTCAAAAGTACTTGTAGATAAAGTCTGAGTAACGATCTGATTTTGCGCCTATACTCGATAATGGTTGGGCGAGAAACACAGGCTTGCCAGGCATTGATGTCGATTAATTACGGTCATGACAGAAAAAGGGTCATATCTGTTCAAATATATTTTCTAGAGTTTAGAGGTCAAGTAATGATGCCCAGTTCAGAAATAACAGTTGACATTAAAAGTTAACTATTCAGTTGTATAATGTTTGTTGTACAACAGCTGACTAAAAACGGGCATTCAGATCTAGAACACACGGTAACTGTGCCTCTTTACAATTCTATGATGAAACAAAGTTGCCAGTTGTAACCAACGAGTGTCGTGAAATACATGCACCTGAAACAACACTTTTTGACTTAGCCTGGCTTGCTGATATTTAGGCCATGTAAAGCAAAATAACTAGCTACCTCTGCTTGGCTAGCTGGCTACTTATCTGAACACAGAATTTTAGCGCACTGTTGTTCGAATGGCCAAATGGATCCGTTATGTCGCAAGACTGGCTAAAGATATGACATGTTGAATCTAGACTCCAGCAAACGACATGAGACTTCTAAATCAAGTATTCAAGATACGTAACATTCAAAATACAGAAATCATCCCTGTATGATGCTTTTTGCTTCACATGGGATGATTTTTGTATTTTGAAAGTTACTTTTGGTCATGTAGTGTATGTCTGTGGACACCTGCTCGTCTAACATCTCATTCCACAATCATGGGAATTAATTTGGAGTTGCTCCCTCCCTTTGCTGCTACAAACAGCATCCACTCTTCTGGGAAGGCTTTCCACTAGATGTTGGAACATTGCTGCGAGGACTTGCTTCCATTCAAGTTGGGCACTGATGTTGGGCGAAGTATGCTTGGCTCGCAGTCATCCCCGAAATGTGCAATGGGTTGAGGTCAGGGCTCTGTGCAGGCTAGTCAAATCCTTCCACACCGATCTCTACAAACAATTTCTGTATGGACCTTGCTTTGTGCACAGGGGCATTGTCAAGCTGAAACAGGAAAGGGCCTTCCCCAAACTGTTGCCACAAAGTTGGAAGCACAGAATTGGTCTCGAACATCAATGTATGCCGTAACGTTAATAAGATTGCCATTCAATGGAACAAATGGACCTAGACCAAACCATGACATTTTACGAACTCACTTGTTATAAAGGTGGCATCCTATGACTGTGCCACATTGAAAGTCTAAGCTTTTCAGTAAGGCCATTCTAATGCCAGCGTTTGTCTATGGAGATTGCATGGCTGTCAGCAAAGGTGTGGCTGAAATAGTCAAATTAAGAGATGTCCACATACTTTTGTATATATAGTGCATCTTATACTTGATTGCTGATAAGCAAAACATTTTGGGTCTATGTCAACAATGGCCTAATGAAACAAATAGCCAAATATATTTTTTAGGTGTTGTTTTCCTTTAAGTTAAAGAATACAGAGAAAAGTACATAAAAAAGGAATTACCTTCCATTTACAGGCGCTTAACGTGGGTCGGAATTTCCCCTTGACTAGGCCAGTGCGTGGGAAAGAAGAACAGGGTCAGCAAACATTACCAAATATGCTATCAACATTGTGGGTGTGACAGTGTTTCTACAATCCAACATTTCCCAAACTCTAGAAACTGGTCTGAGGTAGAACATTACCTTGATCAAAGATGAACATGTATTGAACACACCAATACCTTTACACAGAGTACATCAACATGTCCAGAAATGGGTGGCTGGGAGAGGTTCATGTATATCAAACTTTAGACATTAACATTGTTTGGGTGTTTCCAAAATGTATCGATACATTAACATTTTCTTATATCACAGATGACCATTTAACATTTGAAATATAGCGAAACTAAAACTGTCTCAGTCTTTGCAAGTTCTTTAATAAAAATTACATTTCTCAAATCTCTGATATTCTTTGCATTATTATTCACCAATAGTTTACATGAACATAAAGCAAAGTAGAGTGAAACATCAGCATCTGTTCTGAACATATTTGTTGTACTAAACAAACCCACACATTATTTTTTTAACACTGCTTCAAACCTCTGTCAGAGTTAATTCAGGAAGTGACTACTCGGACACCCCACCTTTTACCACTGTTGTGTATAACATGAGGACACAGACATACACTGACAGTAATATGCAGGACTCTATTCTACACAGTTCATGGGTCAATGTTACACCAACATTTCAACCATCAAATCTTTGTTTCAAAATGTAAAGGATGTCAAAACCAACATAAGGAAAGGTTTCTTTGATTAGGCCAAAACCAACATAAGGAAAGGTTTCTTTGATTAGGCCAAAACCAACATAAGGAAAGGTTTCTTTGATTAGGCCAAAACCAACATAAGGAAAGGTTTCTTTGATTAGGCCAAAACCAACATAAGGAAAGGTTTCTTTGATTAGGCCAAAACCAACATAAGGAAAGGTTTCTTTGATTATGTCAAAACCAACATAAGGAAAGGTTTCTTTGATTATGCCAAAACAATGACATCTCACACACTTAACTGTTGAACCACTTGTTCTTCTTGATGGTTGCAGTCTTGTTGCCGCCCATCAGTTTCCTCTTGTATTGTTCAACCAGATTGTCAAAGCGGTCAGCCTCTCGGCTCCTAACCCGCCTCTTGGCCCCTAAGGTGCTCTGGAAAACCAATGAAGACAGTTGAATGTACTACATGATCATGGGGCCACGACATGCAGACATGGGTAAGACATGTGTAGGGTTCTCCAGTGACGTTCCTCCCTGTCGCCCTCTCCTGCTGGAACCGATCCTGGGCTTCTTAGGCTGAGCAGGCTTTCCCTTATCACGCACGCTGCAGGACCAAAATGATACCATGTAGTATGGGTTACAATGTCATAGGTACAGTGTGTATGTGTGTGTTACCTTATCTTTGGGCCACGGTGGGAGGGCAGGGATAGAACCTTCCTTTGTTTCTTTCCATCCTCCAGTTCTACGTGTTCTAGAACTGAGGTGGTCTGGAAGCCTGAGCTTCTGGGCCTGTTGCTGGGTCTGCTTCTGGGCCTGTTGCTGGGTCTGAGCCTTGGCCTGTGGCTGGCGGGGAGGTACTAAACGAGCGACAACCAAAAAGCAAAAAGAGCACAGGAAACAAGGGAAATATTAAAAATGACAAACATTTGCAGTTCCACCAGAATTGATGAGCTGTGTGTGTGTCATATTCGTGTTACTCTTAATCTCAACCATCGTCACACACCAACATAAACAGCAGAGAAGACACACCTTGACTTGTTGTTGTCACATTTCTTTCATCTTCAGCTTCCTTCCATCTTCAAGAGAGAACTCAACAATGGGTCTCTGTAGACAGACAACGTAAATCACTCAAGGAAAAAACAACAACCTGTGAATAGTCTTCTCAATAACACATTCTCATCATTTAGGAAGACCGTCAATATTGATCAGATGCTGTAGGTTGCCAAACCAAATGTGTGTACGTGCAATTCAACATTCTCTTTACATTCCTCAGGAACAATAAACATTGATGACTAGGATGTTTGAGTCCAGACGCAATATTGTTCAGAGATAAAATGATTGCAATTACTGACATCAGCTACTGAGAGCCAAAGACAACATCCTGAAACATAACCTGCCATTCACCCTCTCAAACACAGCTGCACTCTGTCGAGTACAAGGTTGAGGACATGCATACACACACACAGATAGATCAACAAAGACACAGCGCCACACAAACACACCTTGGTGTTTCCATAGATGTCAGGGTTATTGTTGAGGTGTCGTAGTGTCTTCAGAGCGTGTTCATGATCTTGGAGCTGAACAAAGCCGTAACCTAGCGCCCGGCCTAACACCTGACCCCACTCTGGCTTCTTATCAAACATCACCCTGCACTGGAGAGAGAAAGATAGTGAGAGAGAGAGGGAGCATAGAGAGAGATGGTGAGGAAAAGAAAGGGGGAGAGAAGCAAATGGTAAACAAAGAGACAATTGCGGAAAGAAGTTGTAAAGAGACAAATTAAAGGCCATTCAACATGGACAGGGCAGCTTTATAGGACCATACAGTGCCTTCAGAAAATATTCACACCCCTTTACCTTTTCCACATTTTCTTGTTACAAAGTGGGATTAAAATGGATTTCATGTCATTTTTTCCATCAACAATCTACACAAAATACTGAAATGTCAAAGAGGAAGAAAAAGTCTAACATTTGTATATAAAAAAAACAGAAAACCCCAGTAATTAGATAAGTATTCAACCCCCTGAGTTGGTACATGTTAGAATCACCTTTGGCAGCGATTACAGTTGTGAGTCTTTCTGGGTAAGTCTTGGAGAGCTTTCCACACCTGGATTGTGCCAATTCTTCCCATTGTTATTTTTTTTAATTCTGTCAAATTAGTTGTTGTGCATTGCATCCATAGATTTTTAAGCAGGTTTAAGTCAAAACTGTAACTCGGCCAATCAGAAACATTAAATGTCTTTTTAGGAAAACAAGGCCAGTGTAGATGTATTAGGTTTTTGTCCTGTTGAAAGGTGAATTAATCTGCCAGTGTCTAGTGGAAAGCAGACTGAATCAGGTTTTCCTCTAGGATTTTGCCTGTGCTTAGCTCCATTCCGTTTATTTTTTATCCTGAAAAACTCCCCAGTCCTTAACGATTACAAATCATACCCATAACATGATTCAGCCACCACTATGCTTGAAAACATGGAAAATGGTACTCAGTAATGTATTGGATTGGATTTTCCCCCAAACATAACACTTTCTATTCAGGACAAAAAAGTTTATTGCTATGCACTATTACTTTAGTACCTTGTTGTAAACAAGCTGCATGTTTTGGAATATTTTTGTTCTGTACAGTGTTCCTTCTTTTCACTCTGTCGATTAGGTTAGCATTGTGGAGTAACTACAATGTTGTTGATACATCCTCAGTTCTCCTATCACAGGCATTAAACTCTGTTTTATGTCATCATTGGCCTAATTGTTTTATCCATCTACCAATAGGTGCCCTTCTCTGTGAGGCATTGGAAAATCTCCCTGATCTTTCTGGTTCAATCTGTTTGAAATTCACTGCTCTACTGAGGGACTTTACAGATCATTTTATATATGTGGGATACAGAGATGAGGTAGTCATTCAAAAATCATCACAGTGAGGCCATGCAACTTATTATGTGACTTGTTAAGCACATGTTTACTCCTGCACTTATTTAGGCTGGCCATAACAAAGGGTTTGAATACTTATTGGCAAGACTTTTCAGCTTTTAATTAATTTGTAAACATTTCTAAAAACATAATTACACTGACATGATGGGTGGGTCAATTTAATACATTTTGAACTCAGGCTGTAAAACAAAAAAATGTGGCACCTGAAAGTGACCGAAGAAGAGGAGGAAGAAGAAACCATTAGAACAAAAAGTTAAGGGGGTGTGAATACTTTCTGAAGGCACTGTAGTGCCCCCTGGTGGTCACTAATAGTTCACCCCAGAGCAGATATTCCAAAACTGTTGCAATGCCATTGGGGTATGCCAAATGAAAATGTGATCAATTTATTTTATTTTTTTATATATATTTTTTTTACATGTTTTTTTCCTTCAAATTTTCAAACAGTCAATATATATTTTCCAACGGGCCTATACATTTGGGTGAGGTTTTTTTCTCGCCCGAGTAGCCTCGTTTCACTGCCAAAAATGAATTAATTAAACCATCTAGTGTTCAGCGAAATAACAACACAATGTCAGATACAGGTAGCCTGGTCAAATAATTAACATCCAATCACATTAACCGTTACCCTCTCGTGGGAATTCCACTAACAGTCCGTATGTAGCCAAATGTTGCTTCTGCTCATGTTGGTATCTGTACTGATGGCACAAAAGCCATGACAGGGAGACATAGTGGAGTGGTAACATGCGTGCAAGCAGTTGCTCCCGACGCCACTTGGGTACACTGCAGCATTCACCGAGAGGCTCTTGCTGCTAATGGAATGCCTGACAGCTTGAATGACATTTTGAACACTACAGTGAAAATAGTTAACTTTGTTAAAGCAAGGCCCCTGAACTCTCGTGTATTTTCTGCACTATGCTTTTACAACATACAGAAGTACGCTGGTTATCAAGGGGCAAAGTATTGACACTTTTTTTAATTGAGAGATGAGCTTAATAAAGTTCTCTTTTACTAACCATAATTTTCATTTGTCTGACCACTTGCACTATGACAAGTTTTTCACACAACTGGCGTATCTGGGTGATGTTTTTTCTCGCCTGAATGATCAGAATCTAGGATTACAGGGACTCTCCGCAACTATATTTAATGTGCGGGACAAAATTGAGGCTATAATTAAGAAGTTGGAGCACTTCCCTGTCTGCATTAACAAGGACAGTCCCAGTCTTTCCATCATTGTATGATTTTTGTGTGCAAATGAACTCAAGCTTGCGGACAATTTCAAATGTGATATAGCGAAGCACCTGAGTGAGTTGGGTGCGATATTACGCAGGTACTTTCCTGAAACAGATGACACAAACAACTGGATTCGTTATCCCTTTCATGCCCTGCCTCCAGTCCACTTACCGATATCTGAACAAGAGACAGGGGTGCAAACTGGTGAGGGCCAAAAAAGGGGACAATTTTTTGTTGCACTGAAACATGCTAAAAATCCATGCTAGGGGGAAATGCAAGTTTTAACTAATTAAACAACAAAGAATATGATCTACATGATCCGTCTGTAAAATAAAAAGTGGTTAATGTTGCCTAGACTTTACTGCAAATGACACTCAAGTCTTGAGAAAAAAACAATACACTAATATTGCAGTTAGCCATGACAGCCTTTATAATAGAACGCTTATGACCACACACATCTAAATATTACACTTGGGGAAAAAACTTCTAAAGTAGAAATAGAATGAAACAAACAAGCATTCTATTTTTGCTCTATTATAGAGGCCACTATAGTAGACATTGATCTGTGCACAAGGCTATATGTGTGCAAAAATAACGTTCACCAAGTAAAAAAATGTAATCCCCCCTCACTCACACACGTGGTACTGTCAAGTTCAACAAAAGCAATATCTTTGGGCTACACTGAAGGTTACTACACTGTAGAACAGATGTCCACAGGCAGAACATGTACAATGTGCCAGCAGCAGAGTATGAGACACTTTCGTTGGCACAATTGATCTCTTTCAGGCACAGTACACCTGGAATACCCATTTTTATCCACTGTACTGAAAAAATGAGAAAGAGGGAAAGTGTGTGGTGTTCCTTTCACCTCTATAGGTTTCTCTGGTTAACTTAGCTAACGGAGAATTCGATCCTGCTAGCAAGATAACATTACTTAAAATGCTAACAATACTTGTTCCACCACACTTTCTCCCTCACCTTAAAACTTCCAAATGCAAGTTGTTTTCGGTTACAGCTCATGAAGTATGCTTCATCACCTTCTGACCCCTGTCTCCGTGGTCAGGCTTCTCACCTACCTCTTCGTTATCGTTCAGGAGTCAAGCTGATGTAAATGGAAAACTGCCTTTCTACTCTCTGCTGTCTTTCCAGAGCACCCACTGGTGCTGTAATTGGCAATTTGGTTGTCTCTTCTCTCTTTAGTCACATGCTGCATTCTGCTGTTACGATTGGTTGAGCCTTGGATACAGCCAGTATTGCTCCAAACGCGCATCACTCGTTCACTTACAGCCAGCAGTCTGATCCAAAGCCCCCCCTACCAAACTTCTTGGATACAATCCAGTATAGTTCCAAACGAGCATCACTCATTCGCTTACAGCCAGTAGTCTGATCTAAAGCCCCCCCTCCCTCCAAAACTTTTCTCATCAGATCTACACAAATCACATAGGTCACCTATTTTGGATTCAAAACAGAGAATTTTGAAAGGTGACGAGTTTGAATCCCTGAAGAGAGCCTCGTCGACATTGCAACAAGCGGTTCTGCGAAAATGTAATTTAAATCAGAAGCCACTGCCAGATTTCTGGATTGGGCTGAGCTCAGAGTATCCTGCCTTGGCATAGCTCACTGTTTAGACACTGATGCCCTTTTGCAACCACGTACCTATGTGAAATTGGATTCTCGGCCCTCACTAGCATGAAAACTAAATACATGCACAGACTGTGTGGAAAATTATTTAAGACACTCTCCAATACAACCCAATATTGCAGAGTTATGTGCTTGAAAGGATGCACACCCGTGTAACATGTGGTGAGTTATTCATAATGTGTTATTAACAAATAAGGTTTTATATGCAAGATGGTTAAGAGCAAAAGTATTGATTGTTATTATATTATTATTTGTGACCTGGTCTTATAAGAGCTCTTTGTCACTTCCCAAGAGCTGGGTTGTGACAAAAACTCACTCATTCTTATGTTTAATAAATGTATCGTATTGTGTGTGTGTGTGTGTGTGTGTGTGTGTGTGTGTGTGTGTGTGTGTGTGTGTGTGTGTGTGTGTGTGTGTGTGTGTGTGTGTGTGTGTGTGTGTGTGTGTGTGTGTGTGTGTGTGTGTGTGTGTGTGTGTGTGTGTGTGTGTGTGTGTGTGTGTGTGTGTGTGTGTGTGGCAGGCTTACAATGATGGCAAAAAACAACATTTGAGAGTGCGCTGACCCTGGTGCTAGAGGGGGTACCCAGCTGGAGGTTGAAGGTTTGAAAAGGTACGGGACTATAGAAAGTTTGGGAACCACTGACCCAGAGAGATGAGGACCTATTGACAGATTTGACTGGGATGGAAACAGCTATGGAAATGTGCTAGTAGTGTCTTACCTCGGTAATGAGGACCCCCTTGCCAGCTCCTGCAGCTTTCAGACAGAGTCCTAGTTGAGAGTCCTAGTTGTCCTAGTTGTTTGCTGTCTACAGGCTTGGGCAGGTTGTGGACACACAAGCAGGTCTTGGATACAAACACATTCAGGTCCCGTAGCTTGGTCCTCAAAAAAACGCACACTGAGGACACAAGACCCAAGTTACCAACACACTATGTTGTGATTGTAAAACAACGCTATGATGCTCTGATTGGTTAAAAAACAGGAAGTACTTACTCTGGTCCTCTTGGTCATGTCTGCTGCTGGAACACCCTCAGCTGCCTTAGTTCCTGCCCGTATCACTGAAAGAAAGAGGTATGCGATGGAGGGTAGGGGAGAAGAAAAGTGAGGAGAAGGTGGTGTAACTTACATCCCTCTCTAGCCAGGTAGAGGTTCCTGGTCCCTGTATGCATTTTGAACTTCTTGTCCTTCAGTTTGACGGCATCCTCTGCTTATCGCCGCTACAATGTTCAGCATCCTACCATCCACACGGATACCCCCGCTCTAAGACAGACAAACATGTTACCCCCAAACATACATTACAGCAACTCAGAGCTCATCAGATGAGATGTACCTGAAGAAAACATGAGTAATTTATCCTATTCTGTCTCACCTCTGACCCGTCCTCTGTGGCAGAAATGCATTTCTCGGCTGCTTCTTTAGACATGAACTTGAACAAAGGTAATATCTGACCAGACAACAGAGCACAGTCAACAACCATTACCAACCAACACAGTCATGATTCAATGTTAACATGTAGACATCTATTATCTGACTGGCATCACTTCAGGCCATTGTTTAAGTTTGGGCAGGGGACAGAGCTAGAAAGAAAATGAGGTTGTGTTGGAGCCAGGACTATACCTTTAGAGTGTTCAGTGTCTAGGTGTAGGCAGATCTTGATGTACTTCAGTTCTCCATACTGCAGTAACACCTTCTCCAAGCCCTCCTCCATATCAAACGACAGGTTCCTGACAAAGACGGTTTTGCCCTCATTGACGTCTGATGGGAGGGGCTTTCTCTTGGCTGCATGATCGACAGAGAGAGCGAGAGCCAGCGCCAGAGAGAGCCAGAGAGAGCGAGAGCCAGAGAGAGCCAGAGCCAGAGAGAGCCAGAGCCAGAGAGAGCCAGAGCGAGCCAGAGCCAGAGAGAGCCAGAGCCAGAGAGAGCCAGAGAGAGCCAGCGCCAGAGCCAGAGAGAGCGAGAGAACCAGAGCAAACCAGAGCCAGAGAGCAGAGCAAGCCAGAGACAGACAGAGACAGAGAGCCACAGCCAGAGTGAGCCAGAGAGAGCCAGAGTGAGCCAAAGAGAGCCAGAGTGAGCGCCAGAGCGAGACGGAGAGCGCCAGAGCGAGACGGAGAGCGCCAGAGCGAGACGGAGAGAGCCAGAGCGAGACGGAGAGAGCCAGAGCGAGACGGAGAGAGCCAGAGCGAGACGGAGAGAGCCAGAGTGAGACGGAGAGAGCCAGAGCCACAGCCAGAGAGAGCCAGAGCCACAGCCAGAGAGAGCCAGAGAGAGCCACAGCCATAGTGAGCCAGAGAGAGCCACAGCCACAGCCAGAGTGAGCCAGAGAGAGCCAAAGCCACAGCCAGAGTGTTGTAGAATCAAACAGAGGGCAACCTGGAACATACACACTGATATTTCATCAAGAGAAAAGACAACCGTTTCATACCAGAATCCTCACTGTCATCATCTTCATAGTCGTCTTCATCAGACCCAAGATCCCTTTTGTCGTCATCTGCCTCCTGAGACTCTGCATCGTCATTCTCACCCTCCTCCTCTGATGGGGTGTCTGGATGCTGAGCTGACTCTGTAGAAATAAGAACTATTAAACACAACACTTCAACAATATCCTGGCTGCAATACTCCAGTCCTCAGAACCAAAGACTGGCCAAAGACGACCAATTTAGACATAAAATGGGTTGTTTGGATTCTGATTGGTTAACTGCCTGTTAACAGTTCAATTTGAATTATCAATGCAGATTCACTGTCCTACAGCCCAGCCAGGAAATCTATAAACTTAATCTCCCCTGGAAAAAGGTTGACACATTATGAACTCATTCTACTAGGCTAGCATTTGGTTTGCAACAGTTGGGGTTTGTCTAAATCTTGCTGCTTGCTTTTCCGACATGTGCAAAAACAGTTATTTTTGGCAATCTCCACCCTTCCATAGGAGAGAATAAACATGACTGACAATCTCTGAGCCAGACGAATACATTTATCAGGATCATTTTAATGGATATATCAAAAGAACTGGCAATAGAAACAAACATAAAACAAATGTCTGTTGTCATTTCAGCTGCTTGATTTGATTGCGTTTTAGCTTTAGTTGGCTAGCTAGCAAAGAAGTAGCAAGCCTGCATGGCAACCTTTTTTGCTTAGAATGTTTGGAATAGACAAAGCTTGTTTGGCTAGCTACTTCGGAATCTCAGAACTAACAACTGGCTTTTGCCCGGACTATATCATCTGGTGGAAGGACGAAATTAAACAAATTTGCTCATTTTCATTTATGAAAACATATCATTCATCTTTCAAAATATATGTTGGTAACCATTTTCTAAAAAAAATGAACGATAGTGAATAACACCCTCCTATGGGCTATTTCCCCTGACCCCCTGAACTGTGTTGGGTCTTCAAACAGCCCATAGTCGGCAGTTAATTACACGATAATCCCTAGGTTCTCATGCCTTATTTCTTAATTACATCAGGTTAAGGTCTACATCTTTACAGCCCATCTCAAACTGAGGACATGCAGAAATAGAGATTTTATAAAACAGAAAAAGCTCATACTTGTTCTTTTCTACTTCTTCCTCCTCCTCTTCAGTCATTTTCAGGTGCCGGTTTCTCTGCTGTGACCTTTTCCACTTTCTTAGCTCCTGGCTGAGTAGCGACAAACTTGTCTTTAGCCACAGCTCAATCAATAGCTACCTGCCTTCCTGTAAAGGACAGAGAGAATGACTTGATTGCAGCAGATGAAGCCACAGTAGACTATTGAGATGTGCCTCATCTTTCTCAGAGATATTCACAGGGCAGAAAAAGGTCTCACACACTATTAAGAATGCTATTTTCTTATGATTATTCTCTATTGGAATTTGGCCTCTAGGTACCCTCTCTCAGGCCAGAGGTCACCATAAAGCAGGCATCAGTAAATGGTATCTGGGCCCCTGAGCCATAACCATAGATGTCCTTAAATGATTCAGAATGTTTTGGCACCTGGCAAAGAAGGGTGAAAAAAAAAACCGATATGGTAAGAGTATTTAGATCAGCCCTTCTAGATTTTGCGCAAACCTCTTACAGGAACATATGTCTTCACATATACATATGTCTGTCTCTGTCAATTCAACTTTTAATTAAGAAGTTGTTCCCCTTTTAATTTCCTAAACACACACACCAGGTTAAGGTGTCTCACCTGTGATATCCTTTAGGTTTATTGCGTTCAAGGGCTTTCCTGCCTCCAAGACATTCTTAAACTGGACAAACGCAAAGCCTCTTTCCATCTGATGAAACCCACACGGAAAGGTAAACAGAGTGAGGAATAGTCAGACACCAGATAGAAAACATGTTACTGACTCTGTAGTTGTCTTTGCGCAACTAAATCCACAAAGGCTCAGTGCTTAGTGTGGTTGGGTGGTGATTCTCTCAAGTTGAAGTCTGTACCTGGTTTAAGGGGGTTATTAGCCTCCAGAACTGTCCTAAACATGGCAAAAGACTGCTTCAGATCATCCTCAGAGCACTGTGGGAACACAAGACAAACATTAACAACTAACTGCAGACAAAGCATCCTCGATCAAAGGGGAGGCCAAAGGAAAAGATTGTTTGTCCGTTAGTTATGCAAGGGTTGACTCGTAACCCACAATCCCCACGGTTATATCAGCGGAGTGGGCAGGTTTAGGGCAATTAAATATTGTGTGGATGAAAGGCAGGTGGGTGGCGGGGAGGTTGAATAAAGAGAAAACAATGCATTAAAAATCCACAAATGTACACAGTGAACAAGACAATAGGAACAACTTCCTAATATTGAGTTTCACCCCTTTTTGCCCTCAGAACAGCCTCGATTAATTGGGACATGGACTCTACAAGGTTTCGAAAGCATTCCACAGTGATGCTGGCCCATGTTGACTCCAATGCTTCCCACAGTTGTGTCAAGTTGGCTGGATGTCCTTTGGGTGGTGAACCAATCCTGATACACACGGGGAAACTGTTGAGTGTGAAAAACCCAGCAGCGTTGCAGTTCTTGACACACTCAAACCAGTGCGGTTGGCACCTCCTACCCTACCCCGTTCAAAGGCACTTAAATATTTTGTCTCACCCTCTGAATGGCACACATACATGTCTCAATTGTCTCAAGGCTTAAACATCCTTCTTGAACCTTTCTCCTCCCTTTCATCTACAGTGATTGAAATGGATTTGACAAGTGACATCAATAAGGGACCACAGCTTTCACCTGGTCAAATCTGTGTCATGGAAAGAGCAGGTGTTCCTAATGGTTTGTACACTTAGTATAATTATTATGCAATCATATCTATGAGCTACATTTAGGTTTTTCTTTCATTGTTTTTTATCTGCTGTTGGTACGTAGCCTAAGCCTAAACTTCATGGCCTAACTGTAACGTGCACCAAATACACACCAATTGCGAAACACTTTGGGGAACTTGGGCAAAAAAAGTTCATGATGATCCGCTGAGGCAACAAGGTCAGCGTTTTTATTCAATAAGAGAAAAGCTGCGAAACAGAGAGTTGAAAATAAATAGAAGGGAGGGCCAGAACAGTATACTAATAATTGGGAAAGATTCAATTAAGTGGTAAAAAGAAGATTGCCAAGAAATATACAAATTCAACCTCTCACAATTCTAACATTAACTAATATTAACTCCCTCAGAATTAAGCATTTCTTGCAGTAAAATTATACACCAAATGTAATCTTTTTACTCTGGATCAGGAGTGAGGAAATGTGATCTCTTCCTTTCAGCATCTGGAGAGAATAAATGAGCAAATTTGTGAAAGGCGTCATCTTTGTAACGGTTTTCTTCTGGTGAAAGAGAGGCAGACCAAAATGCAGCGTGGTGGTTATTCATGTTTTTAATAAAGACGACTATACATGAACAGACTAAACAAAAGAAGAAAAGTGAAAACCTAAACAGTCCTATCTTTTTTTTATTTTTATAAAAAATAATTTATTATCTTCAATACCATTCATTCTTTACAACTCATAATTTACATACATACACAAATAATGGTATTTTAAATAAACTAAAACATAAACCCCAAACAAAACCTCAGGGGAGCATCTTCCCTCCCAGTCACCCTACAAAATACCTCTCCCCATCTCCCCATCCCTAATCTATCCTCTTATAAATCTAAATGACACCCAGCCCTAAACCCCCCTTCCACCTCTCCCGAGCAGCATGCTTCCCCCACTTCCTCTCCTCCCTCTTCATCCTCCCCCTCAAATCTCCTTCCACCCTCCTCACTATCCCTTCCACCCCCCAATCTCTCCCTGTCTTCACCATGTTCTGCCTTGCTTCCCACAGCCCCTGTTTAAAGAGACTCATAAGAAGCCAGAGCAGAAACCTGTCCCTATCCGTCCCTCTCGCTCTCCCTACACCCCTCTCTAAACTGGCCCACGTCAATACAAAATCCCCCTTTACCAAACCTAACAATACCCGTGCCCTAGCCCATACTACTCCGGCAAAGGCACAGTCCCAAAAGACATGGCGCACATTCTCCTCCCTGCCACAAGAGGATCTTAGACAGGTGGGGGATTGCACCAAATTATACCGGTACAAGATTGAACGTACCGGCAAACACTTATGAAGGCTCAACCAATTCAGGTCCTTGAGCCTGTTATCCAGACCCCGCGCCTGTACTCCCTCCCAGACCACTTCCGAGATGCCCACTACAGGCGCCGGACTCCCTGCCTTTCTGACCTCCTCGTACAGGTGCCTGTGATCTAAACCTACTCGGGCAACTTCAACCTCAGGGTGCACACGCAGCCACTTGGCCGCATGACCAAAGTGCCACGGCAGCTGTTCCGCCCGAGGACCCGTGTTAGACCACACCATTATGCTTCTCGCCTGATACGAGAAAAACACCAGCAGGAGGTAACCGGACGGGTGTATCACTGGCTGAGCAAGCTCCGTTAACAAGAAAGAAACAAAAATTGTGTCCAGCTTGAGGGGGAAATGTGGTACCCCCCTACCTCCCTCCCCGATGGGACAGATCATGCGTGCCCTGGCGACCCACTCGCACCTGCCACTCCACAAACTGAAACACAAGCCTCACTAGAGGCCTCCTCAGACAAGCCGGCAATGGGTAGATGTATGCCAAATACAAAAGAGACTGCAACACATCCACCTTTAGGACCAGGACTTTGCCCATAAAAGACAAATACCTAGCTTTCCACATTGCTAGCTTCCTCTGTACCACTGCGATACGCATGTTCCAGTTTAGCGTCGCTGAGCCGGAGGTCTCAAAATGGACCTCGAGAATCCTCAGGGCCCCCTCACAGAGGGATAACCCCCCAGGCACATCCGTTCTACCGCGCCATCTTCCGAAAAACTTGACGGAAGACTTTGCATGGTTCAGAACTGCTCCCGACGCTCGGGTGAAATCCCCAAAGATGGCAAGGGACCTTGTCAGGCAAGAGTCCTTGCACAACAGCAAGGAAGTGTCGTCGGCGTACTGCGTCATCTTAACACGCAGCCCACCACTTCCAGGGATCAGCAAACCTTCCACCCCTGTGTCTGCCCTAATGGCAGCCCCCAGAGGCTCCATGTACAGAACGAAGAGGAGAGCCGAGAGTGGGCACCCCTGCCTGACCCCAGACGAGAGGTCAAAAAAGTGACTATTTACACTAACTCGGCACCCCGCTCCGACATATAATGTACGAATCCATTCTATAAACTTCTCCCCAAATCCTAATCGACCTAACACTCTGAATAAAAAGAATCTATTCACGCGATCGAAGGCTTTCGCCTGATCTAGCGCTGCTACCATTAAAGGCAGACCTCTATCTTCAACCCAAGCAATGGAGTCCCTGATTAACTGTAGGTTCCATCTAATAGAGGGGCCCTCTACCCCGCACGTCTGATCCTCATGAACGACGTAGGGAAGGGCTGTGTGCAACCGGTCTGCTAAAACCTTTGCAAGTAGCTTGTAATCTACACACAGCATGGTCAACGGCCGCCAGTTGCCAAGGTCTGTTACTTCCCCTTTCTTATATAAAAGTGACAGCACACCAACAGCCATTGACCCCCCCGGGACCCCCGTCTCAAGGATGGCCTTCAAGACTTTGAGGACCACTGCTCCAAGTAAACCCCAAAACTTGAGATAAAACTCAGCCGGCAGCCCATCTATCCCAGGCACCCTTTTCCCATCCTCCTAAGAGCGCTCTCAACCTCTTCTAGTGAGATCTGGGCCTCCATCACTTCTCTAATGTCCTCTGGCAACCGCCTGGACAAGTGTTCTAAAAACACATATCACTGCTCTACATCTATTTTCCTTTCCTTAAATAAACCTTGGAAATGATCAGTTGTCACCCTGACCATATCCTCTGGTTCTCTAACTATACTACCATTTTCTTCCCTAACACCATGCATTACCTTCCTACTCTGTCTTGCCCTAACCAACTTAAAGAACAAGTCTCATTATGTTCTAGAAAGCCACTATGCGCACGCTCAATGAAAGCTCGAGCCTTCCGCTCCTGCAACTCCCTGGAGATGCGCCATGTAGGACCGTCCATTTTCGTAGTAGTGTGCAGACCACCATCTACCAGACCATGGCAAGCCATTAGCCTGGCAATGGCGCCCGCACTGCTATCCCCCCCCTCTTCCTAAATCTGTATTAAAATCCCCCCCCCTATCACTAATTTCCTATTTGTGACACACAGGGGCGTCAGACAGTCCACCATCTCCCTCGTCTGCCACCACCTGTGGCCCATACACCACCACTAATCTAAATTTACAATCCCTTAACGTGACATCCACCCCTATAACCCTCCCCTGCATTACCACAAAAGAATCCTCCACTTTTACTTCCCTGTGCCCACACAAAATCCCTACCCCCGATGAGTGCACGCCCCCAACACCCCAAACCGACTCCCCCTTGTCCCACTCCCTCTTAAACCTAATAACATCCCCTCCATCCCTCAGGTGAACCTCCTGTAAAAAACAAAAATCAAACCCACACCCTCCAAATAACTAAAAACCGCCCTCCTCGTAACAAAATCCCTTAAACCCCTTACATTTAAACTAACAAAAGTAAAATTAGACTCCATGAAAAAAAAATACATGTAATACACTCAAATTCTAAACCCAGACAGAAAAAAACATAAAACAGGAGACTCACCCGATGCTCCCCTGCTCCATATCTACCAGTGAGAACACCATCCGTAATCCCGACATCCCCCCCTCTTCCTCCATCACACCATCCCAGGATGCAGGAATAGAGTTTGGCTCCGGGGTGCCCTGCACCCTGGGTCTACCCCCACAGTCCTCCCCCTCCCCAGTGTTGCAGCTGGTTTGGAAAAAAATTGGGGAGGCTGAGTCCCCAAACAAAAAACTCACCACCTCCTCTTGTACCCAGTCCTGAGTCTTGTTATGTGTGTCCCCACCCAACAGAAGTTGAGGGCCTGGGGAAACCAGCAGCAACCCAGAGGTTTCTCCCGCCCCCATCACTCGCTTGGCCATCCCTTCCCCCTCACTGTCGGCCAATCGCCCCCTCTTCATACTCCTCTTTGGTGATGGCGGCAGTGGAGAGCTACCACCACCCCCCCCCCGCCAGCTCCTCCACCATACCCCTCATCTCTTCCACCAGGGCACTTTCCCCCCAGTCCACTTTCTCTTCCACCGTCTCCTTCACCACTCCTCCCTCGCTTTCTTCTCTCTCATGCTCCTCCACTCGGTTGCCTTCTCCCGCCACTTTTTCTGGTTCTCCTACTCCCGTGCCTTCCGTTTCCTTCTCTCTTCCATCCGCTGCTTCTGGCTCCTCCTCCTTCCTTGTGGCCTTCCCCTCTGGACCTGAACTCTGGTCATGAGGCGTGCTTCCTTCCCCTCCTCTTCTTCCCCCATCCCCCGCTCCTGCTCCCCCCCAGCCGCAGACGCATATGACCTCTGACGGGCCGGGCACCCCCGCCACAGGTGTGCTGACGAGCCACACCCATGGCACATCTTAGGCTTGTCACAATCCCTCGCCTCGTGATCCTCAGATGCACAAAATCTGACAGTTACAACCCTAAAGTTATTCTTCGCCAGGCTTGTTATATCGTAGTGGCACATCGGCGTCTCACATTTACATTACATTTACATTTAAGTCATTTAGCAGACGCTCTTATCCAGAGCGACTTACAAATTGGTGCATTCACCTTATGACATCCAGTGGAACAGCCACTTTACAATAGTGCATCTAAATATTTTAAGGGGGGGGGGGGGTGAGAAGGATTACTTTATCCTATCCTAAGTATTCCTTAAAGAGGTGGGGTTTCAGATGTCTCCGGAAGGTGGTGATTGACTCCGCTGTCCTGGCGTCGTGAGGGAGTTTGTTCCACCATTGGGGAGCCAGAGCAGCGAACAGTTTTGACTGGGCTGAGCGGGAACTGTACTTCCTCAGTGGTAGGGAGACGAGCAGGCCAGAGGTGGATGAACGCAGTGCCCTTGTTTGGGTGTAGGGCCTGATCAGAGCCTGGAGGTACTGAGGTGCCGTTCCCCTCACAGCTCCGTAGGCAAGCACCATGGTCTTGTAGCGGATGCGAGCTTCAACTGGAAGCCAGTGGAGAGAGCGGAGGAGCGGGGTGACGTGAGAGAACTTGGGAAGGTTGAACACTAGACGGGCTGCGGCGTTCTGGATGAGTTGTAGGGGTTTAATGGCACAGGCAGGGAGCCCAGCCAACAGCGAGTTGCAGTAATCCAGACGGGAGATGACAAGTGCCTGGATTAGGACCTGCGCCGCTTCCTGTGTGAGGCAGGGTCGTACTCTGCGGATGTTGTAGAGCATGAACCTACAGGAACGTGCCACCGTCTTGATGTTAGTTGAGAACGACAGGGTGTTGTCCAGGATCACACCAAGGTTCTTAGCGCTCTGGGAGGAGGACACAATGGAGTTGTCAACCGTGATGGCGAGATCATGGAACGGGCAGTCCTTCCCCGGGAGGAAGAGCAGCTCCGTCTTGCCGAAGTTCAGCTTGAGGTGGTGATCCGTCATCCACACTGATATGTCTGCCAGACATGCAGAGATGCGATTCGCCACCTGGTCATCAGAAGGGGGAAAGGAGAAGATTAATTGTGTGTCGTCTGCATAGCAATGATAGGAGAGACCATGTGAGGTTATGACAGAGCCAAGTGACTTGGTGTATAGCGAGAATAGGAGAGGGCCTAGAACAGAGCCCTGGGGGACACCAGTGGTGAGAGCGCGTGGTGAGGAGACAGATTCTCGCCACGCCACCTGGTAGGAGCGACCTGTCAGGTAGGACGCAATCCAAGCGTGGGCCGCGCCAGAGATGCCCAACTCGGAGAGGGTGGAGAGGAGGATCTGATGGTTCACAGTATCGAAGGCAGCCGATAGGTCTAGAAGGATGAGAGCAGAGGAGAGAGAGTTAGCTTTAGCGGTGCGGAGCGCCTCCGTGATACAGAGAAGAGCAGTCTCAGTTGAATGACTAGTCTTGAAACCTGACTGATTTGGATCAAGAAGGTCATTCTGAGAGAGATAGCGGGAGAGCTGACCAAGGACGGCACGTTCAAGAGTTTTGGAGAGAAAAGAAAGAAGGGATACTGGTCTGTAGTTGTTAACATCGGAGGGATCGAGTGTAGGTTTTTTCAGAAGGGGTGCAACTCTCGCTCTCTTGAAGACGGAAGGGACGTAGCCAGCGGTCAGGGATAAGTTGATGAGCGAGGTGAGGTAAGGGAGAAGGTCTCCGGAAATGGTCTGGAGAAGAGAGGAGGGGATAGGGTCGAGCGGGCAGGTTGTTGGGCGGCCGGCCGTCACAAGACGCGAGATTTCATCTGGAGAGAGAGGGAGAAAGAGGTCAGAGCACAGGGTAGGGCAGTGTGAGCAGAACCAGCAGTGTCGTTTGACTTAGCAAACGAGGATCGGATGTCGTCGACCTTCTTTTCAAAATGGTTGACGAAGTCATCTGCAGAGAGGGAGGAGGGGGAGGGGGAGGAGGATTCAGGAGGGAGGAGAAGGTGGCAAAGAGCTTCCTAGGGTTAGAGGCAGATGCTTGAAATTTAGAGTGGTAGAAAGTGGTTTTAGCAGCAGAGACAGACGAGGAAAATGTAGAGAGGAGGGAGCGAAAGGATGCCAGGTCCGCAGGGAGGCGAGTTTTCCTCCATTTCCGCTCGGCTGCCCGGAGCCCTGTTCTGTGAGCTCGCAATGAGTCGTCAAGCCACGGAGCGGGAGGGGAGGACCGAGCCGGCCTGGAAGATAGGGGACATAGAGAGTCAAAGGATGCAGAAAGGGAGGAGAGGAGCGTTGAGGAGGCAGAATCAGGAGATAGGTTGGAGAAGGTTTGAGCAGAGGGAAGAGATGATAGGATGGAAGAGGAGAGAGTAGCGGGGGAGAGAGAGCGAAGGTTGGGACGGCGCGATACCATCCGAGTAGGGGCAGTGTGGGAAGTGTTGGATGAGAGCGAGAGGGAAAAGGATACAAGGTAGTGGTCGGAGACTTGGAGGGGAGTTGCAATGAGGTTAGTGGAAGAACAGCATCTAGTAAAGATGAGGTCGAGCGTATTGCCTGCCTTGTGAGTAGGGGGAAGGTGAGAGGGTGAGGTCAAAAGAGGAGAGGAGTGGAAAGAAGGAGGCAGAGAGGAATGAGTCAAAGGTAGACGTGGGGAGGTTAAAGTCGCCCAGAACTGTGAGAGGTGAGCCGTCCTCAGGAAAGGAGCTTATCAATGCATCAAGCTCATTGATGAACTCTCCGAGGGGACCTGGAGGGCGATAAATGATAAGGATGTTAAGCTTGAAAGGGCTGGTAACTGTGACAGCATGAAATTCAAAGGAGGCGATAGACAGATGGGTAAGGGGAGAAAGAGAGAATGACCACTTGGGAGAGATAAGGATCCCGATGCCACCACCCCGCTGACCAGAAGCTCTCGGGGTGTGCGAGAACACGTGGGCGGACGAAGAGAGAGCAGTAGGAGTAGCAGTGTTATCTGTGGTGATCCATGTTTCTGTCAGTGCCAAGAAGTCGAGGGACTGGAGGGAGGCATAGGCTGAGATGAACTCTGCCTTGTTGGCCGCAGATCGGCAGTTCCAGAGGCTACCGGAGACCTGGAACTCCACGTGGGTCGTGCGCGCTGGGACCACCAGATTAGGGTGGCAGCGGCCACGCGGTGTGGAGCGTTTGTATGGTCTGTGCAGAGAGGAGAGAACAGGGATAGACAGACACATAGTTGACAGGCTACAGAAGAGGCTACGCTAATGCAAGGAGATTGGAATGACAAGTGGACTACACGTCTCGAATGTTCAGAAAGTTAAGCTTACGTAGCAAGAATCTTATTGACTAAAATGATTAAAATGATACAATACTGCTGAAGTAGGCTAGCTGGCAGTGGCTGCGTTGTTGACACTACACTAATCAAGTCGTTCCGTTGAGTGTAATAGTTTATACAGTGCTGCTATTCGGGGGCTAGCTGGCTAGCTAGCAGTGTTGATTACGTTACGTTGCGTTAAAAGAACGACAATAGCTGGCTAGCTAACCTAGAAAATCGCTCTAGACTACACAATTATCTTTGATACACAGACGGCTATGTAGCTAGCTATGTAGCTAGCTACGATCAAACAAATCAAACCGTTGTGCTGTAAAGAAATGAAATGAAAAATGTGATACTACCTGTGGAGCGAAGCGGAATGCGACCGGGTTGTTGAGTGCGGAAGTTCTATTCAGTAGACGTTGGCTAGCTGTTGGCTAGCTAGCAGAGTCTCCTACGTTAAGGACGACAAATAGCTGGCTAGCTAACCTCTGTAAATTAAGATAATCACTCTAAGACTACACGCTCTAAACTACACAATTATCTTGGATACGAAGACAGCAAAGACAACTATGTAGCTAGCTAACACTACACTAATCAAGTCGTTCAGTTGAGTGTAATAGTTTCTACAGTGCTGCTATTCGGTAGACGGTGGACGTTTGCTAGCTGGCTAGCTGCTGGGCAGATAGCAGTGTAGACTATGTTAGGACGACGAAATACGAAGTTGCAATAGAAGTGCTGACTGTTTCACTTTGTTGTCCTCTTTCTTTTCCTTTTTCTTCTGTCCTTCTTTTGTCCTTATTTTGTCTTCCTTTCTTCTGTTAACTAGATATTTTTTGTTGTTTTTGCTCACCTCCCACTGCTCTTGCCCTTCTCAGGATATCATCGTGTTTTTCCTCTGTATATAGTGCCACGTCATATGCTCCCTCCAGAGAGTTGCCTTGGAAACAAAACATGTCCTTCACCGTCAGCTTTAGAATCCCCATTAATATTATCCTTCCAAAGGATTCCCGTCCTAAAGGCTCCAACTCCTTTTCCTTCCAAGCAAACCGAATCGTGTTGGCCAGCCCAATCCCAGGGACCGACCGTGTTGATGTATTTAGCACCATCTCCGCAAGGAGAATGGCACTCGTTCTCTTCTTCCAAAACAATTAAAAAGAAAAACCAAAGTGACCGAGCCTATCTGGTGAAACGACACAGAGACAGGAACAATCACCCACAAATCCCAACACAAAACAGGCTACCTAAATATGGTTCCCAATCAGAGACAATGACTAACACCTGCCTCTGATTGAGAACCATATCAGGCCAAACATAGAAATAGACAAACCAGACACACAACATAGAATGCCCACCCAGCTCACGTCCTGACCAACACTAAAACAAGGAAAACACATACGAACGATGGACAGAACGTGACAATCTTCATCAACATCATAAAATATGAAATCTTATTAAAAAAAAACATGTTGGGTCATTTTAACAGCTACTAATTTCCTTAAAACCAGTCTGATGCCACTTGGAAATTTAGCAAAGAAAAACGTTGCATTTTCTCCCTGGTCCCTAAACATCTTTGCTGCAGGAGAGAAGCAGAGATGAAAGAGGAAAGAGAAAAACTATCAATTATATCAATTTATGACATTCTGATGAGCAAGGGTTTATTTAGTCTTCTAGGGCAACAAGTAATGATAGAAGAGAAGCTGCATGTATCTAATTATAGACAAGTTGACTAAGCCTAAAATGTTGGAAACGATAAGCAAAAACATAAGCCTATCTAAAAAAGGCCCGTCAAAAACGAATTTGGCCGTCTCTGACTGTGCAGCACATTTACTATATTTGCGGGTTATAGTTAAGTGCAGGCAGTGGCAGTTCTAACATGTATGGCAACCCCCCGCGCATCACTAGTCTGTCTGTGTGTCAAACCTTGAAACTGAGATTCCTGATGATTAGTCTGGCTTTCCTTCGGTTTTTCTTTAAAGCTCCTTGAGATTTATGGCATTTTTGTGAAACTGGTTATTTTGGTGCTGTAGCTGTGTAGAAGACAAGACCACACATGTTTGATCCTCTAACTTCACCATGGGAAATGGAAGGTAGGCATCTAGCTAAGTAACAGCTAAGCATCCACATAAGGTTTTTATACCTGTTGTTCCCTTTTTCTTGTCGTTTAGTTTCTTCTTGGCCACAGACACGTTGATCTTCTGTCCATCATAGTCTTTCACCTCTCTAACCACGGGCTGTGCATCCTCCTACATGGAGTAGGTGACGTAACCAAACCCCCGAAATGTGTCTTCACCTGTAGGGACCATGTGTCAGTTGTCTTTTCACACATATTCTTTAATACTATTACAAATCAGGACATTTCGCCTTTTTCCTTGACAACAAAACAGTGCTTCACAGGTCCAATCTCAGAGAATATCTCCTCCAAGCGGTCGTTAGATGCATCTACTGGCAGACTCCAGACGAGAGTTGTTAGGGCTGACATTGTTTAAAGAAGTTTCCTTTAAAATGATTCATAAATATTATCCTGCCAACCACTATATGAAGAAGTTTAAGGAAAACATCAACTCAAATGGCTCCTTTTGTAATGACCACCCAGAAACAGTGTTGCTTCTTTTGTAATGACCACCCAGAAACAGTGTTGCTCCTTTTGTAATGACCACCCAGAAACAGTGTTGCTTCTTTTTTGGCATTGTATTCATGTAAGAAAACTGTGGCAAGACATCCGTAGCTTTATAATTGAACACATTTATGAAGATTGTACACTATTGTGGAGAGATGTACTGCTTGGATTCTTTACATACAATAGAGATAAGCTGAAACATTATGTAATTAATTTCATTATTCTTTTGGCCAAATTTCATGTACACAAATGTAAATTTACAAACAAAAAAACATTTTCTTACCCTACAAAAGAAATTGAACTGTATTTTAAGACAGTTAAATACTCTACTAACAAAAAAGCTGTTATAATTGTAAGTGTATGTATGTCTCTTAAGGTCCTTGTGTACTTGTAATGTGATATTGTACCCCCTAGCTCGATTGTCCATTGTATGTAGTCTATATGTACTTGTGTTACCTCATGTACTTTCTGCATTTTTTTTTTACTTTGAGAAAGATCCAGCAAGCGATGCGTTTTCCCGGGAACTGCTCACACGAGCCTGTTAGGCATAGTAACAGCAGCATCCAAAACCTTTATTTGTGATGCAGATCGGCGCAACGGTTAGTAAAATCAAATCACATTTTATTGGTCACATACAAATGGTTAGCAGATGTTAATGCGAGAGTAGCGAAATGCTTGTGCTTCTAGTACAGACAGTGCAGTAGTATCAAACAATTATCTAACAATTCCCCAACAACTACAGTTGAAGTCAGAAGTTTTCATCCACCTAGGTTGTAGTATTTAAAACTTGTTTTTCAATCACTACACAAATTTCTTGTTACTATAGTTTTGGTAAGTCAGTTAGGACATCTACTTTGTGCATGACAAGTATTTTTTCCAACAACTGTTTACATACAGATCATTTCACTGTAGGTCAGACAGAAGTTTACATACACTAAGTAGACAGTGCCTTTAAACACATTAGAAAATTCCCAAAAATTATGTCATGTCTTTAGAAGCTTCTGATAGGCTAATTGACATTATTTGAGTCAATTGGAGGTGTACCTGTGGATGTATTTCAAGGCCTACCTTCAAACTCAGTGCCTCTTTGCTTGACATCATGGGATCAATAGTACACAAGTTTAAACACCATGGGATCACACAGCCGTCATACTGCTCAGGAAGGAGACGCGTTCTGTCTCCTAGAGATGAACGTGCTTTGGTGCGAAAAGTGCAAATCAATCCCAGAACAACAGCAAAGGACTTTGTGAAGATTCTGGAGGAAACAGGTACAAAAGTAACTATATCCACAGTAAAACGAGTCCTATATCGACATAACCTAACATAACATAACCATGTTTGGAGGAAAAATGGGGAAGCAAGCAAAGAACAACATCTCAACCGTGAAGCACGGGGGTGGCAGCATCATGTTGTGTGGGTGCTTTGCTGCAGGAGGGACTGGTGCACTTCACAAAATAGATGGCATCATGAGGATGGAAGATTTATGTGGATATATTGAAGCAACATCAGCAATGAAGATAAAGCTTGGTCGCAAATGGGTCTTCCAAATGGACAATGACCCCAAGCATACTTCCAAAGTTGTTGCAAAATGGCATCAACAAAGTCAAGGTATTGGAGTGGCCATCACAAAGCCCTGGCCTCAATCCTATAGAAAATTTGTGGGCAGAACTGAAAAATCCTGTGCGAGCAAGGAGGCCTGGAAACCCGACTTAGTTACACCAGCTCTGTCAGGAGGAGTGGGCCAAAATTGTGGAAGGCTTGTGGAAGGCTACCCGAAACATTTGACCCAAGTTAACCAATTTAAAAGGCAATGCTACCAAATACTAATTTTGTGTGTGTGTGTGTGTGTGTGTGTGTGTGTGTGTGTGTGTGTGTGTGTGTGTGTGTGTGTGTGTGTGTGTGTGTGTGTGTGTGTGTACTTCTGACCCACAGGGAATGTGATGAAAGAAATAAAAGCTGAAATAAATCACTACTATTATTCTGACGTTTCACATTCTTAAAATAAACTGGTGATCCTATCTGACCCCCAAGACATGGAATTTTTACTAGGATTAAATGTCAGGAATTGTGAAAAACTGAGTTTAAATGCATTTGGCTGAGGTGTATGTAAACTTATGACTTCAACTGTAAGTGTCCAACAAACTTTTGTAGTCTTGCTTTTCCTGGGACTCCACAAGATTTAAGAGGAACAGGCATGGTAGCGGAGAGGCCTGGTGCGTAATTGCGCAACAGAACAAAGACAGACAGGCTTGGGATGTAGACTATAGTCTAAATTAGGAGCATATGCATATTAGCCCATAATTCATAAGATCAATACTGCAGTGAATATATCCCATAAATTTACAAAAAATATTTATTTTTTATCAGATAACAAAATCATAGGTAGCCTACACTGTGCTCCCGAGGCTGCGCTGAGTGCGCTCCCTCCCAGTCCCATGGTACCAGCTTGAAAAGCTACCCTATAGTTTCAGCCTTTTAGGGACAGGAAATGTAGCCTACAACAACGTAATGAATAATGTTATTGTTTTCAAGTGAGTACAAAACTCTAGTCTAGGCTGTAGACCAATTTGTAAGTCGCTCTGGATAAGAGCGTCTGCTAAATGACTTAAATGTAAATGTAAATGTAGACTGCAGTGAAAAGCCTGTCATTTGAATAACTGCTCAAAAGCCTGGTGTTTTGAATGCATATTAATGTCAAGTTGATTGCATCTAGCCTGCCTGATTGGACAATCATTTGGATACATTGTTTTTTTCCCCTCAAATGTTTAGCCTTCAAGGTCCAGGCACATTAGCAGGACAGCAACATGGGGTATTATCTCAGGATTTATCAGCTAACAGAAACATGCTAATGCAGGGATCTCTAGTGGCGAGCATACAAACTATGATAATGAGGAGGAAGTTTGGCTTCAGTGTTTAAAAGCGTTTGAAAATGAAGTGGATACTATTAGAGATTGGTGATGTTGAGGTATTCAGAGCACTACGTAACCTACGTAATGCAGAGGCTATATCACATGACATTTCTGGTACAATTCCGAAAAATCTAAACAATGACTCCTTTTGCGAAAAGTCTACTAAACAAGAGTTAATTTACGGTTTTTCCAAGAATGTAAAACTGTATACAATAAGTCCCCACTATACCGAGAGTACTCAAACGTGGAACTTGTAGGTAAGTGAAGTGCAAACTGTCACGTCCTGCAGTCACATCCTGGTCTTGAGGGGGTCCTGAGTGCTTAAAGGGTAGGGGATAGAGGCAATATCTGGACTGGACCACAGCTGTGCCCTGTTGTCACTTGGCCTTGCTGGGGGTCATGCCGAGGGCCTAAGGGGTAGTGGATAGGTTTAGGGATTGTTTCTGGACCGGACCACAGCTGTGTGGGTCCTGCCTAGCGTCACATCTTGGCCTTGAGAGGGACCATACCGAGAGTCTTTAGGAAGGTCTCCAGGGTAGACAGGTACTCCTGGGGGTGTCGTCTCAGGTGGCCTGCATGTGTTGACTCCTCCCATTTCCTGTCTGTCACCTCCATCCCTCGTTTTCTCCAGTAGGCGATGATCTCCTCCATGCCCTCCGGGTCGCACAGTGCATCGTTCTGGCAGAAGAAGACGAGGGCGGGTGCAGTGACAGGGTTATTCCAGAAGACATCAATGCCGTTGTTGAAGTAGTCGACTGTGTGGTGTTTGAAGGCTCTGAAGTAGAGCATACTGGCCCATTTCACCTGGCTTTCCAGCCGGGGGAGCAGGATCTTACTTAGACCTGAGGAGATAATCAATGACAAAATGTAGTGAACAAAAAATATAAAAACGCAACACGTAAAGTGTTGGTCCTACGGTTCCGGAGCTGAAATAAAAGATCCCAGAATTTTCCACACGCACAGATAGCTTCTCTCAAATTATGTGCAGAAATTTGTTTACATCCCTTTTAGTGAACATTTCTCATTTGCCAAGATAATCCATCCACCAAGACAGGTGTGGCATATCAAGAAGCTGATTAAATAGAATGATAATTTCACAGGTGCACCTTGTGCTAGGGCCAAAAGTCCACTAAAATGTGCAGTTGTCACAACAATGCCATAGATATCTCAAGTTGAGGGAGTGTGCAATTGGCATGCTGACTCCAGGAATGTCCACCAGGGCTGTTGCCAGATAATTTCATGTTCATTTCTCTACCATAAGCCATCTCCAACATCATTTTAGGGAATTTGGCAGTACATCCAACTGGCCTCATAACCGCAGACCACGCATAACCACTCCAGCCCAGGACCTCCACAGTCAGTTTCCATACCTGCGGGACAGTCTGAGACCAGCCACCCAGACAGGTGATGAAACTGAGGAGTACTTCTGCCTGTAATAAAGCCCTTTTGTGGGGAAAACCTCATTTGGATTGGCTGGGCCTGGCTCCCAAGAGGGTGGGCCTATACCATCCCAGTCATGTGAAATCCATAGACTTGGCCCTCATGAATTAATTTCAATTGATTTTCTTTTATGAACTAACTCAAAAAAATCATTGAAATTGTTGCATTTATATTTTTCTTCAGTATAAATGAGGATAAAGGACAACATCAGCTCACTGGTTAGCTTTATAACCTCTAACCAGACTATACTAGACAATGCTAGGCTTTCAGATGTGTTACACCTGGTCGGTATCCGCTCACGGTAACCCCTGTCCCCCAGACTCACCTGTAGCCATCCTCTCCAATGAGCCCAGCACAAGGCTGTCATAGATGTGGCCTCTGATCCTCTGAGTGAAGCCGTAGTACTTCTGTGTGTCGCGGGACACATGCACCAACAGCTGGGTGAAGGTGTACCCTCCTATGGAGAAGGCGTGCACGAGCAGGGGGCGTGACACAAAGCAGTCACTCTGCAGGAGATCTAGTACCCTCGCCCCGTAGTCCAGGCCCCAGCGAGGCCACAGAAACTGACTCACCTAGGGTAGAGGAGAGGGGATTTAAGAGGTATTTTAGAGAGAAAGGAGACCATAGAGAGGAGCATTCTAAACAGAATGTTTAAATTGTTACAGATTTTCCACCCATGAACGTTGTCCCTTCCTCACCGCACTCTCCACTATGAGCACGTCAAAGCCTGTACGGAAGTAGATCTCACAGTACTTGGCCACAGCCTGAGGTCGCGACCCCAACCAGGGCAGCATCAGCAGCAGGGGCTTGGTTGGGGCAGAGGTAAGGGCTAGGGATGGAGAGGTACTGGCTGCATCGTTCAGGGCAGACAGAGGGCCATGGGAGGGTTTAGGGGAGGCTGCGTCATTCAGGTACAAGGTGACTGTCTTGCTGATGCGGTGAACGGTGACCCTACGGGCTTGCATGGTGACAGCAGGGATTCAGAGTGCAGGGTTTAGGGAGCCTGGAGGTGGTGCTGTAAGGCAACTGTGGTGAAGGCTTTGGTCTGGAAGGGGAAAAATATTTTGCTGCATGTTTTCCACCATAATTTGCAAATAAATTCATAAAAAAATCCTACAATGTGATTTTCTGGATGTTTTTTCTCATGTATATACACACTCACTGTACTGTAGCCGTTTTGCACAGATTCATATAGCTATTAGTCCCTCCAAAACTACACTTCTGCTACACTTACAGAGTTAACTTACACACAGGTGTTCGCAGCATACTAGATAGCTAATTTACAACAAAAAAAATCTATATATATTTTTTCCCTCACTGATATGAAAGAAACTCCGTATGCATCCAAAACAGTTAGGCAAAGGACGAATGTTACTGTTCAGATTGAGCATCGGGACTCTTAACAGGCCAATGACTTGTGTCAGTCATTCTCAAAGGGAAATCGTACCTCTGACTTTCTCAAGGACACAGTCATTATGTGCAAACACAACTAAAGGTTAGCGGCACATTTGGTAGCTGATAATATCATTGAAAAATGCTGGTAGCTGGCCAAATGAACGAAAATGGAACGTTCTATATTTTTAAAGGCATGTTAATGGTTAATTTGTAACTATTCCCCAGGTCGTTGCTGGAAATGAGGTGTTCTCAGTCAACTTACCTGGTAAAACGGGTAAATAAATAAATCGGTCAATGTGGCCGAGAAATTCAATAACTAAAAAAAACACTTTAAATTGTATGATAAAGCGGTCAAAACTGGCAAAGCTAACTTAGCTAGTTATCTTACAGTCGTTAGTTATCGGGCTTAGCTGCCTATGTCGCAAAAGGCTATATAACATACAGTATCATGTATACAGTATTGACATCAACACTAGGAATGTTACTAGCTAGCTATCATAAGAACTTTCCTTACCTGTGAAAACGTATTTTGTGTCAAATTGCCCCGCCCCAACGTCCCCGAAGTACTCATCAGAAACGGTGGTACACATGTCACAAACCCACACGAAAAGGGTTATTTATAGACAACCCGGTGAAATCGTGTCTACATCCGAATGGCGCTGAATTAAACAACGATGAGCAATCCGGCTCTTTTCAGTGAGCCGGCTCTTTTCAGTGAACCGGCTCGTTCGGCTCAGCTCACCTAAAAGAGACGGCTCTTTTGGCTCCCAAACGGCTCTTAAAAAAATATGTTTTGTATTTTTTCAAGTCAGTTTGCGATAGTTTGACTCTGATTGGTGTTAAGACATTTCTAATTAAATGATTAAATGAAATCATACTCTACCTTAACCACAATGTATTTAAAAATGCATTGGTTTGTTATGAAAAAAGAATGCTGTTAAATATGTGCATTTAAAGTATAACTTTTTAATGTGTATTGTAGCGACCCGCACAGACAGCTGTGTGTTATGTGTTAGGCTAGGAGGTGGTTGTGTTGTACTGACCAGTACCCGGTGTTCGCGGGGTCCGACATGTCAATCAACCTGCTATCTGCCAATCACGGGAATGCCTGGAATGTTCTGATGCCGGGCATCCTGGTGGTTGGCGGAGTGGCGTGGAGGGGGGTTGGGCAGGGGGGTGGAGCATTGGAAGTTAAGACCAGGTTCAGCCTTTGTTCTCTCTCTCTTACGTCTGGGCTTCACAAGAGAAGGTCACGATTGGCTTGTGGGTTATCTGTCATCTATTTGGCGTGTGCTACGGCGCAAACAGTAGCCTGTGTAAAGTTGGTTTAATAAACCGTCAATTCGCAAACTCAAGCCTCTGTCTGGACAATTGTTCATTTATGATCTAGTCAGGTCATTACATTGGTGTCAGAAGTAAAAACGTTGATACAAGTTAGCCAGCTAGCTAGCTGACTTATGTGGCTAGCTACCGTAGGTGAGAACGGGGATTGAAAATGCTTCGAGGGAATCCGAAAGTGAAGGTGGAGGTAGGGGACGATTATGGCCAAGGAGGTGCGTGTGAATGGACATCGGGGGTTCTGTCTGAGGAGATCGCCAGGGCGTCGGAGCGCAGAGGCCGCTTGAGGGAGGACGTTAGAGCGATGGCGGCTGAAGCGGGCATGAGTGCTTCGTCGACTGTATTTCGCGCGGATTCTGGTGGGCGGACAGAAGTGGTGACGTCGACGCGGCGTGACGAGGAATCTGGGGCTCAGGATGTAAACAAACATGGCGGCGCCCAGTTCCCGGCTGCGTCCGTATCTGTTAAGACCCCGAAGTATTCCGGTAAGGCGGATTGGGAAGCTTTTCATGCTCAGTTTGAACTGTTAGCTCATTTTAGGGGGTGGTCGGATGAAGAAAGGGCACTGCAGTTGGCTTTATGCCTCACGGATGAAGCTCTGGCCTGTTTGATATTGATTAGCCCGGAGGACAGGCATGATTATAGTGCTTTAGTGGGAGCACTGAGGAGGCGCTATGGACAGTGTGTACAGCCCGGGCTACTGCGCTCCGAACTGAGTAATAGACGCAGGCAGCCTGGAGAGCCTCTACGGGTGCTAGCTAATGACATTGAGAGCCTCTCTCGGCGGGCATATGCTCACATGCCCCCCACCGTGCAGAGCGAGCTAGCACGGGACCAGTTCATACAGGCGCTCTCTCCTACGGAGCTGCGCATACAGCTCATCCTGAGTCATTGCAGACAGCCTTGGAGATGGCTTTGGAGAGGGAGCTGGTGTGGGCTGGGGCTTCAGCTGGGGCTTTGGTGGGGGTGCAGGGAGACACACCCTCTGTGCGAGCTGGGGGGCAGAGCAGCCCGGAGCCGGAAAAGCCTGCTTGGGTGGCCGAAATGACAAAACTCATTCGTGCTGTGTCGCTACAGGCGGCACGAAACACACGCCCTGGTCCCAGGGTCTGCTGGGGTTGTGGCCAGCCAGGCCATCTGCGCCGAGATTGCCCCATGTCCCCCAGAGCTCAGGGAAACGGCTCGGGGTCCGCATAGACCGGGTAGTGCGGACCCCTGACTTTCTATTCCAACCACCATCATCTTCAGGAGGAGCCCACCGGCACAGACGGGGAAGCAAGGCTCCACTTCCCCCAGAAGCAGACGAGGGCAAGCGGATGGAGCCTGTTGTTGTGGTGGGCCGGACCTGTGTTGGGGACTTTTGTCATGTCCCTGTCACTGTGGAGGGGGTGCCCTGCTCCGCCCTGGTGGACACTGGGTCCACAGTAACCCTGGTGAGGCCAGATATTGTGTCAGGTTGGACTCAGTGTGAGCCTACAACTGTGCAGCTCCGCACAGTCACAGGTGAGCTGGCACCCATGAAAGGGAAGGGAATAATGACTCTGACAGTAGGGGGCAGGACTGTGCGTCATCCTGTGTGGGTGGCGGCTGTGCAGGACCATTGTATCCTGGGGTTGGACTTTCTTAGGAGCACAGGCTGCCAGTTAGACCTAAATAGGGGCACACTGAGCTTCCAGGGAGGGACGGAAGTCACCCCCCCAGCCCAGCTAACCCAGATGGGAGAGGAGAGGACACTGTCTGCAGTGAGGGAGATATGGGGGAGGAACTGTGTTGGTCTTGACCCCGAGCAGCAGGAACAGTTGTGGCAGTTGCTGTTTGAATTCAGAGACAGCTTTGCGTTGAGTGAGGAAGAGGTGGGTCAGACTCATCTGGTGCAGCATGAGATCGACACAGGTGATGTTCGACCCATCAAGATGCATCCCCGCCGTATCCCGCTGGCACGCCAGGAGGCGGCAGACAAGGCTGTGTTGGAGATGCAGCGGGCAGACTTCATTGAGCCCTCAGACAGCCCCTGGGCGGCGCCAGTCGTCATGGTTCCGAAGAAGGGGGGCAAGCTGAGGTTCTGTGCGGACTACAGGCGGCTGAATGAGGTAACCAGGAAGGACTCATACCCCATACCACGTATCGATGAGTCGCTGGACCTGGTTAGGGGGTCCTCCTGGTTCTCCTCACTAGACCTCCGCAGTGGCTACTGGCAGGTGCCCCTCTCCCCAGAGGCCAGAGCCAAAACTGCGTTCTCCACTAACAGAGGACACTGACAGTTCAAGGTCCTGTGCTTTGGCCTGTGCAACGCTCCAGCTACTTTTGAGCGTTTGATGGACAGGGTGCTGGATGGCATCCCTGACAGCAGTGTCTGGTATACCTCGATGACATCCTGGCCCATGGCAGCTCCTTCCAGTCAGCCCTGGGGGCGCTACGGCGTGTGCTGGAGAGGGTGGCTGCCGCAGGTCTGAAGCTCCACCCCGAGAAGTGCCACTTCATGAGGAGAGAGGTGTCCTTCTTGGGCCACCGAGTGGGGAAGGAGGGGATCAGCACCATGGAGGACAAGGTAGGGGCTGTCAGAGACTGGCCCACCCCCACCGACCAGCGTCAGCTGAAGAGCTTCCTGGGCCTGGCCTCGTACTACAGGAGGTTTGTACGGGGCTTCTCAAGCGTTGCTGCTCCACTGAACCGCCTGCTGCCGAAGGACAAGGCTTTCACTTGGACAGTGGAGTGTGAGGAGGCGTTCAACACCCTCAAACGTGCACTGATCGAGGCCCCCGTGCTCGCCCCCCCTGACCTCACCTTGCCCTTTATCCTGGACACAGACGCGAGCAATGTGGGCATGGGTGGGGTGCTGGCCCAGGTGGGGAGAGAGTGGTAGCGTACTTCAGCAAAACATTTGACAAACATGAGCGCCGCTACTGTGTCACCCGGCGGGAGCTCTTGGCTGTTGTGGCTTCCGTCAAACACTTCAAGTACTACCTGGGTGGTCTGCCCTTTACTGTAAGGACTGACCACTCTGCTCTCCAGTGGCTCATGTCTTTCAGAGAGCCAGAGGGGCAGGTGGCACGCTGGTTGGAGGAGCTTCAGCCGTATGACTTCACGGTGGTGCACAGGGCAGGGGCACGCCACTCCAACGCCGACGCCATGTCCCGTCGGCCCTGTACTGCAGACGGCTGCCGCCACTGTGAACGGAGAGAGGGACGGGAGAGAGAGCTGCGGGCAGAGGAGGGTGTCTGTGCCACAGTGTGTCGGGCGAGCGGGCCTGTCTGCTGTGAGCTGCAGACTGTCGACGTGGCTGAATGGCGGCAGCAGCAGGGACGGGACACAGACCTACAGCCAGTGCTACAGTGGGTAGAGGCGCAGGTGAGGCCACCATGGGAAGAGGTGACAGCGCTCTCACTCGCGACCAAAGGGTTGTGGTCGAAGTTTGAGAGACTGCGGCTGGCTGAGGGCGTGCTACAGCGGGCATGGAAGGAGTCAGCTACGGGAGAGGAGAGGTGGCAGGTGGTGGTCCCAAAAGCATTGCGGGAGGCTGTGCTCCAGAGTACTCATGGGGGGGTGGGGACTGGACACTTTGGGGTCACAAAAACACTGCGCCGTCTCCGTCAGGGCTTCTACTGGGGGCAGCACAAGAGGGATGTGGAGGACTTTTGTCGCCGCTGTGACAACTGCACAGCGAGAAAGGGCCCCCCAGGCCGCTCTCATGCTCAGCTCCAACAGTTCCCAGTGGGGGCTCCCATGGAGAGGGTGGGAGTGGATGTAGTTGGGCCGTTCCCCACCACAGACAGTGGACACCGCTGGGTGCTCACGGCCATGGACTATTTCACAAAATGGCCCGAGGCCTATGCTCTGCCTGACCAGGAGGCAGAGACCATCGTCAACGCCCTGACAGTGGGGATGTTCAGCAGGTTTGGAGCTGCAGAGTCCATCCACAGCGACCAAGGCAGAAACTTTGAGTCCCGTGTGTTCGCCACCATGTGTGAGAGGCTGGGTATGCACAAGACCCGCACTACTCCTCTCCATCCTCAAAGTGATGGCCTTGTGGAGCGCTTCAACAAAACGCTTGGACAGCAGCTGGCCATCGTCTCTTCCAAGCACCAGCGTGACTGGGACAAGCACCTGCCTATGGTCCTCATGGCATGCCGCTCCGCTGTCCAAGACTCCACCTCCTGCACGCCTGCCCTCCTCATGCTGGGGAGAGAGATCCGCACCCCTGCGGAGATGGCGTTTGGTCGGCCCCTGGATAGCCCTCATGTTCCTCCGGGGCCGGAGTATGCCCGGAGACTCCAGGACCGCCTGGAGACAGCCCACACCTTCACCAGAGAGCAGCTGGTGAATGCAGGTGTGAGGCAGAAAAGGAACTATGACATGCACACCCGGGGAAGGCACTTTGTGGCTGGGGAGCTGGTCTGGGTCTACAGCCCCCTAAGGAAAAAAGGCAGATGCCCCAAGTTGGACAGTCACTGGGTGGGACCCTGCAGTGTCCTGGAGAGGGTAGGGGAGGTTGTGTACCGGGTGCAGCTTCCTCCCAGGGGGAGAAAGGTGGCACTGCACCGGGACAGGTTAGCCCCATACAGAGGGGCCTCTTCTCCCCAAACCCCAGGAACCCCCAAAATTCCCCTCTCTGGCAATGACATTCTCCAGGCACCCACCCTCAGGTGCCGCAGACAAGGCTCCAGACAGCCCACTCCCCCGGTCTCCCCCCCTGTGTCACTGCGTGGTTCCCCAGAGCCACGGACTGTATTACCCGTTCCCGCTTCCTTGTCCCCCATATCCCTGCCTTCATCCCCTGGGTCCCAGAGGGGCACTCTGCGACCATCACGGCCACGCAGGCAAAGGAGACCTCCGGGTCGCTTCAGAGACTTTGTTTGTTCCCTCGGGACGGGGGACTTTGTGGTGGGGGGGCTGTGTAGCGACCCGCACAGACAGCTGTGTGTTATGTGTTAGGCTAGGAGGTGGTTGTGTTGTACTGACCAGTACCCGGTGTTCGCGGGGTCCGACATGTCAATCAACCTGCTATCTGCCAATCACGGGAATGCCTGGAATGTTCTGATGCCGGGCATCCTGGTGGTTGGTGGAGTGGCGTGGAGGGGGGTTGGGCAGGGGGGTGGAGCATTGGAAGTTAAGACCAGGTTCAGCCTTTGTTCTCTCTCTCTTACGTCTGGGCTTCACAAGAGAAGGTCACGATTGGCTTGTGGGTTATCTGTCATCTATTTGGCGTGTGCTACGGCCCAAACAGTAGCCTGTGTAAAGTTGGTTTAATAAACCGTCAATTCGCAAACTCAAACCTCTGTCTGGACAATTGTTCATTTATGATCTAGTCAGGTCATTACAGTATAAACAAAGTGCATATAAATCTAAACATTCAAAACTAATACAATCTGAAAAGCATAATAGATATTGCACAATATCAAAGGAAAATAAATAATTTGCAAAACTGCAGCCCGCAAATAGAAATAAATGTAAAAAAGAAGGATGCTATTACACATGCACTTTTAAAGTATAACTTTTTAATGTAAATAAACTAAGCGCATATAAATGTAACAATTCAAAACGAATACAATCTGAACAACATAATAATAAAATAGTGCACCATATCAAAGAAAATATAAAAACAATGTGCAAAACTGCTGCATCCCACTTAAAACATTAAACATCCCTCTTTTCTCTCTCTTCTTTATTGCCATGTTATAACCAGCAGCACACAGCAATACTGACCATATTTTGCTTTTATGAGAGATTTGCATTCAGAAATGCAAGCTGCCTCACTTTCGAGGGGCTGTTGCGGTTTCTTCTCTCAGCTGATAGGTAAAGTCCCCCCTTATCTCAGCTCGCTGGTCACCATAGCATCTCCCACCTGTAGCACACGCTCCAGCAGGTATATCTCTCTAGTCACCCCCAAAACCAATTCTTTCTTTGGCCGCCTCTCCTTTCAGTTCTCTGCTGCCAATGACTGGAACGAACTACAAAAATCTCTGAAACTGGAAACACTTATCTCCCTCACTAGCTTTAAGCACCAACTGTCAGAGCATCTTACAGATTACTGCACCTGTACATAGCCCACCTATAATTTAGCCCAAACAACTACCTCTTTCCCAACTGTATTTCATTAATTTATTTATTTTGCTCCTTTGCACCCCATTATTTTTATTTCTACTTTGCACATTCTTCCATTGCAAAACTACCATTCCAGTGTTTTACTTGCTATATTGTATTTACTTTGCCACCATGGCTTTTTTGCCTTTACCTCCCTTCTCACCTGATTTGCTCACATTGTATATAGACTTGTTTATACTGTATTATTGACTGTATGTTTGTTTTACTCCATGTGTAACTCTGTGTCGTTGTATCTGTCAAACTGCTTTGCTTTATCTTGGCCAGGTCGCAATTGTAAATGAGAACTTGTTCTCAACTTGCCTACCTGGTTAAATAAAGGTGAAATAAAATAAAAATAATTGTTTTTCCCGTTTTTGAGAAGACCCTCTCAGAGGGAACGGATGTGGCCACAATGCAGTCTCCCTGTCATGACTTTAGTAAACCGTGGGTAGACAGTGGCCTTGTTCTTCCACCAGCTCAGAGGATCTGCAGATCTTTGGAGTGGCTCCTCCAAATAGGATCGGACCTCCATTATGGCATCTGCTAAAGGGATTCGTTGATGCTGCATCCCCAGTTGCTCTCTCGTCAAACAGCATCCATTCGTTATTTGAATTAGTTAATTATATTAATTAAAATATTTTGATTATTCATATCTTATTTTATATATATATATATATATATATATATATATATATATATATATATATATATATATATATATATATATATATATATATAAAAATAAGATATGAATAATCAAAATATTTTAATTAATATATATATATATATATATATATATATAAATAGATTCGGCTCTTCTGATATGCGAGCCGGCTCTTAGAGCCGAGTCGTTCGCGAACGACCCATCACTACAACGAGCTGCATAACCCATTATGCATGCCGTGGTTATATGAGCACTCTAATTTTAATCCAAACAAAGCCCATTGTATTTGCCTTGAATAGTTCAATTAAGCCTGGCTGGCGCGCGACCCACGTGACTACGTCAGGACACCTTCGAGAGCTGGTGTAATATGGAACGCCAAAATTGATACGCGTCAAATAACACAGCTCTATTATAGAATGTTGTGTGTTCTGTATTTGTACGTGTTAACCAAGCGCCACCACTACTAGCAGTAGCACAGCCGGTGAAATCGTGCCTACATCAGAATGGGGGCGCTGATGGTTAGCGAATTTAAACAACGAGCTTACATAACCCATTGCGCATGCCGTGGTTATATGTGCACTCTAATTTTTATCCAAACAAAGCTCCTTTTATTTGCCTTGAATAGTTCAATTTAACCTGGCTGACACGTGACCACACCTTCGAGAGCTGGTGTAATATGGAACGCCAAAAAAGATAGACGTCAAATAATACAGCTCTATTATAGAATGTTGTGTGTTCTACCACGAACGATGTGTTTGCAATACCGCGTTGGTATTCATTTGATTTGGTAATAAAGCATTATTTGTTCGACCGCAACTCCTGGGTTGGCTAGCTAGCTTTAGTTTGGTACCTAGCTAGCACCAATAGAACCAGACTGAAAACAATGACCAGTAGAAACTGCAGTCCTTCTCATTATTCTTGCAATGATGTAGGAATCCTTGTGAGTAAGTATTATCTAGGTAGCAACTTGTTGTTTGCCTATTGAAATTGAACTCCTGTTCATGAAAATAAATAGCTAGCCAGCTACTTATTAACCCCGTTGCCTAAATATAACGTTATAAGCAGCCAGCTATCTTAATCTGGCTTTGTGAGGCTCGACCGGACCGGGTTATGTGTTGTGAGACTAGCCACAATAAGGATTAGGCACAATAGTGTAATTTGCGGATTCCCTTCAAAATACAAGTAAAATTGATGCAGAAGATTACAATTAGTGGAATCATGACATATTTAGACTAGATCATGTTAAACAAGATTGGAATGTGAAGCAATAAAATGGGTTATCAATCTACTCTGTGACACCCATAGAACACAACTGTGAAGAGTTTTCGCAAATATTAGCATTGTAGCTCTTATCGCAGAACTGTGACTGTGAAAGCACCTCTCCAGTCAGCATATTGTGTGTATTGACATTCATATTGCGCTCTACAGCTTTACCTAAAGATTTGGGATCAATGAAATGGGGTATCAGTCTACTCAATACCCAAGATATGTTTTCCCAACGTCCTCCTCAGAGTTATCAGACTCCAAAACATCCACGCAGTATTTTTATTTTATTTTTACTCTGGAATAGTGTTCAATACACATAGGTTGACAATAAATGTGGCTCTATTCACAGTTGTTTCAGAGTACCGCAATAACTACGACACTAATGATCTCTGGGTGTCACTGAGTAGACTGATACCCCATGTCATTGATCCACAATCCATAGGTAAGGCTGTGCAATAAGTATGTCCCCAATGCAATTCTAAAGTATAATACATCATGTGTGATTTCAACAGATTTTTGCCAAATTAACAAATAATTGTCTTTTGTTGATTTTATATAAAAACATTCCAAACTCGTTTAGCATGATCTATTCAATTATGGCATATTATTTGTATTAATTTGTGTCACTGTCAAATACATACTTTTATTTTGAAGGCTAACCGCAAAGTCCACTAGTGTGGCCAATCCTTATTGTGGCTAGCTTCACATAGATGGGTCTGATCACCATTAATCAAATAAGAACTGTTTTTAAAAAATATGGTTATTTTAGATGATGACACCTAGCTAGCTAGCTACTGAAACAGATTATGTCGTTTTGCAATGTTTTTGGGGAACAACAGTATTGCTGTAACAGTATCTGTAACAGTATTGCTTCCATACCTCTCCTCTCCCCTGCCTGGGCTCAAACCAGGGCCCTCTGCACACATCAACAACTGTCACCCCTGAAGCATTGTTACGTATCGCTCCACAAAGGTAAAAAGGTACAAATCTGTCGTTCAGCCCTTGAACAGTTATCCCACTGTTCCTAGGCCGTCATTGAAAATAAGAATTTGTTCTTAACTAACTTGCCGAGTTAAATAAAGGTTTGAAAAAATACTAAATAAATACATAAAAAAGCAGCGGCCCTTGCAGAGCAAGGGAAACAACTACTTCAAGGTCTCAGAGTGAGTGACGTCACCGATTGAAAAGCTATAAGTAGCCAGCCATTTCACACCGGTTACACATCCTTGAACTAGCTAGCTTTTTTTATGACTAGCACTGTAGGTGCGCGAGACAACTTTACCAGCATCATAGCATACTTATCAATGAATCGTTGTGACATACGAAATATGAGTGATAGTTATTACACATTGATTACACTATGTAAAACGTTTATGAACGCATTTAATTATTATGTGCCGTGCAGTCATATTCAGATCCTGATTGGTCAGGAAGCTTATTTGACACGTCCGATAGTGTTTTTTGACACGCAAATACCCAAACGGCGTTCCATAGGTAGAAGGGATCCAGTATTTGTCAAATAAAAGTCAATAATTGACATTTTTGTAACAGGTTAGGATCATTTATGTAGCAGGTTAGGAAAATGAACATAGCAATTGTATGGATAAATTAGCCTCTAAAATATATATATATAAACAAACCATAAATGTCAACATTTTTGTTTTCTTGGAAAGCTGTGAGCGCTATTATATGACACAATATTAGTACTTGTTGCATTTACAACTTGTCTAAATCCTATCATCAACTGATTTCAGTGGAATGTTGGCATATTGTCAGTGAATTACAAATATTCATGGATTCTCTCAAACTGGCTGGCTAGCAAACATACATTGCAGATAAATTATTAAAATTAATTTTTTATACAACATCTTATCACATTACTGGCAAACCATGGTTGGCCAACTCCCCGACCAAAATAGCTGACCTTTATCCCATCATAAGAATTCTATTGTCCCTATCTAAACACTAATCCTAACCTACACTAAACCCCAACTTAACCCTTACCTAACCTTTACCTTAACCATTTTCAATTTCAACTTCAATGGGGTGATGTCAGAGTTGGAGGTCTCGGGATCCCAAATAGCAAGGACCAATTTGTATTTATTTTAGTATTTTTTATTTAACTAGTCAAGTCAGTTAAGAACAATTTCTTATTTACAATGACAGCCTACCAAAAAGCAAAAGGCCTCCTGCGGGGATGGGGGCTGGGATGAAAAAATATATATAGGACAAAACATACATCACGACAAGAGAGACCTAAGACAACAACATAACATGGCAGCAACACATGACAACACAGCATGGTAGCAACACAACATGGCAGCAGCACAACATGGTAGCAGCACAACATGGTAGTGTGACACACACAAAATGTATGGTCACATTTGTGTTTATGTATTGTTTCTTTGTATTGGGAAAGGATGCTTTTACTGAAATGTCAGTCCTCCAAGGTTTCGCCATTGCGAGGCATTTACACAACTGTTGGCCAGTAGATGGCAGTGAAACATGTTCGCTTTGCACTGGGACTATATGTGATTCTGCACCTGTGTGTTCTTATAATTAAGAGAACTGTTGAAAGAGAATCCATGCACTCCTGTTTCATCATTTCTCCTGTAATACAGGACAGTAAAGTGAAAAAATACACTGCAAAAATACATAAAATATTCTGAATACCACAATATAGTTTTGTAACTTGCCTGTTGAAGTGGATGTAATGGTTTTGAACTACATGGTAATTGTATAACTTCGTACTGGACAGAAAACGAATGTCAAACGTAAAATGAAATGATAGCGGTGCATTCCTTTTATCAACAAAAAACAAATTCCTGACAATATCCTAAGGGTTTTGAGAATTTCATGTTGTAGATATGCTAGCTTGTTCAGTCATTTTCCAATAATTAGCATTAATGTCAGTTGCAATAGTTTGGCCTTTCTATTAGCCCTTCTTACACTGGGTGACTGTATTTTGAGCATGGGTATAAAGTAACTTCTAATGAGTTATACCAGTCTTTAAAGACTCATGTTTTAGAGTCTCCTATGGGGCTTTAGCGGGCAACAGTCAACTACATAATTATAACCTAAACAGGTGAAACAAGAAGTTAGGAGTAAATGTGTTTGGGGTATGAATGTAAATAGTTTTAGGATGTGAATTGGATTGGAATTTAATATTTTTTATATGTGAAGAAGCTCGTCAAAGGCAAGCTTTAAAATACTTTTAAAAATCTGACACGTTGGCTGGATTCACAACGAGTGTAGCTTTAATTTAGTATCTTACGTGTGTGATTTAATGAAGGTTAGATTTTTATATTATGTTATTTTGATTTGCCGCGCTGCATTTTCCCTGGCTTTTGGCCAAGTGGGACGCAATCGTCCCCTATGCATTAAGACATTAAGGCAGCTCCAAAATGCAGGTGTTTTAGCCTAGCTCAATGCTTTCTGTGGTGGTGAGGCAGCCTGCAGAAAATACGGAGCGTAGGGGTTGGTAATGTTCTCCAGTTGAGCCGTGATCAACAGTGTTCTCTCACTCATGGGGACACTACGTCACCACAAAGTCTACAGGTAGAGCTCGAAAATTCAAGACTGTCATAGATTAGAAGTGCCCATCCAAGAAGGCTTAAGGTCATTGGCCACAGATAAAATTACGTCAAATCACGTTATATCTACCGTAGCTTTGATTGGACTGTTCATGTCAAAATCATACTTTCATAATCTTAGCTAGCAAGCTAGACAAACAGTAATCATCATGCATTAAGTCGGCAATCTACTATCAAATCCTTTTCAATCCTTGTCATATGAAGATAAATTATAGATAAAACATATCGGTGCTCATCGGCCATTGGACATAAACATTACACAATAAGTTGGAAACCGCAAATTCAACAATGAGTGCTAATGCGCCACTGCAACCCCGGGTTCGATCCCAGGCTGTGTCTGTGACCGGGAGACCCATGAGGCAACACACAATTGGCCCAGCATCGTCCGGGTTAGGGGAAGGTTTGGCCGGCCGCGATGTCCTTGTCTCATCATGCTCTAGCGACTCCTTGTGGCGGGCCGGGTTCCTGAAAGCCGACTCGGTCGTCAGGTCGACAGTGTTTCCTCCGACACAGTGGTGCGGCTGGCTTCCAGGTTAAGTGACCAGTGTGTCAAGAAGCATTGTGGCTTGGCTCTCGACCTTCGCCGAGTTCGTAGGGGAGTTGCAGCGATGAGAGAAGATCGTAACTACCAATTGGATATCATGAAAAAGGTGGTAACACCATGGGCCAAAAACAGTTGAATCCATTGGCCAATCTGTAAATCCAGCATTACTTCTGCCGCGTTCAAAACAACTGGAAACTCATAACTGGGCAATCTCAGACTTCAGTGAGTGCAAGACAACGGGAAACTTCAAGACAAGTGAGTAAAACTAGCTCCGATTGGGAAAATACTGAGAATTATTTTGAATGGTTATCCAAATCAGAATTCCTAGTTGGGATTTCGGGCTTATTTCTAGATCCCACAAGAAGTACCGCCGCGCAACCTTTCTGTTCAAGTGAAGCAGAACAATGTGAGTCCAAATATTCCAGGGAGATACAGTGGAGCAAAAAAGTATTTAGTCAGCCACCAATTGTGCAAGTTCTCCCACTTAAAAAGATGAGAGAGGCCTGTAATTTTCATCATAGGTACACTTCAACTATGACAGACAACATGAGAAAAAAATCCAGAAAATCACATTGTAGTATATTTTATGAATTTATTTGCAAATTATGGTGGAAAATAAGTATTTGGTCAATAACAAAAGTTTATCCCAATACTTTGTTATATACCCTTTGTTGGCAATGACATAAGTCAAATGTTTTCTGTAAGTCTTCACGAGGTTTTCACACACTGTTGCTGGTATTTTGGCCCATTCCTCCATGCAGATCTCCTCTAGAGCAGTGATGTTTTGGGGCTGTTGCTGGACTACACGGACTTTCAACTCCCTCCAAAGATTTTCTATGGGGTTGAGATCTGGAGACTGGCTAGGCCACTCCAGGACCTTGAAATGCTTCTTACGAAGCCACTCCTTCATTGCCCGGGCGGTGTGTTTGGGATCATTGTCATGCTGAAAGACCCAGCCACGTTTCATCTTCAATGCCCTTGCTGATGGAAGGAGGTTTTCACTCAAAATCTCATGATACATGGCCCCATTCATTCTTTCCTTTATACGGATCAGTCGTCCTGGTCCCCAAAGCATGATGTTTCCACCCCCATGCTTCACAGTAGGTATGGTGTTCTTTGGATGCAACTCAGCATTCTTTGTCCTCCAAACACGACGAGTTGAGTTTTTACCAAAAAGTTATATTTTGGTTTCATCTGACCATATGACATTCTCCCAATCTTCTTCTGGATCATCCAAATGCTCTCTAGAAAACTTCAGACGGGCACTGCAGGATTTGAGTCCCTGGCGGCATAGTGTGTTACTGATGGTAGGCTTTGTTACTTTGGTCCCAGCTCTCTGCAGGTCATTCACTAGGTCCGTGTGGTTCTGGGATTTTTGCTCACCATTCTTGTGATCATTTTGACCCCACCGGGTGAGATCTTGTGTGGAGCCCCAGATCGAGGGAGATTATCAGTGGTCTTGTATGTCTTCCATTTTCTAATAATTGCTCCCACAGTTGATTTCTTCAAACCTATTACCTATTACAGATTCAGTCTTCCCAGCCTGGTGCAGATCTACAACTTTGTTTCTGGTGTCCTTTGACAGCTCTTTGGTCTTGGCCATAGTGGAGTTTGGAGTGTGACTGTTTGAGCTTGTGGACAGGTGTCTTTTATACTGATAACAAGTTCAAACAGGTGCCATTAATACAGGTAACGAGTGGAGGACAGAGGAGTCTCTTAAAGAAGAAGTCACCGGTCTGTGAGAGCCACAAATCTTGCTTGTTTGTAGGTGCCAAAATACTTATTTTCCACCATAATTTGCAAATAAATTCATAGAAAATCCTACGATGTGATTTTCTGGATTTGTTTCTCATTTTGTCTGTCATAGTTGAAGTGTACCTATGATGAAAATTACAGGCCTCTCTCATCTTTTTAAGTGCGAGAACTTGCACAATTGGTGGCTGACTAAATATTTTTTGCCCCACTGTATGTATACTGTAGCCAAGAAAGTAATACTAACTGTATGTTGTATAGTAAGCGGTTAGTAGCCCATGTGTCTCACCCTAATAATTTGGTTATTTCCTCCCTCGTAACTTAGCCTACTGCTTTATCCTACGTTTCTAGCTTGGTATACAGGGAGATTACTGTAAGAACGGCCCATGTTCGGAATTCTGTCGCTGTACAATTCAAAAGTGCTGAAAAAATAGTTTTATTGACTATGTCCGTCATTGCTCACTCATTAATAATGTCTTAATCAGAATTACGGAATGCCTCTTATCTGCTCGTCGTTCTCTTATGACATCACTTGTAAATCTCAATTGTCATAAGAAACTACATTTGTTTAAGCAAGTCAACCATATCAGCTATGTTTTTTTAAAGGCAGTAAATGAGGCTGAATGAACTGTTTTGCTGCCAGACAAGGCTCCGCTGATAGACAGGTGTAAGGATTCACTCTATGGTGCTGAAAAGAAAGCTATGCTGTTGGGAAAGCTTTATGTAGGCCCTAGCAGTTTTTGGACACCGTTTGGCACCATTATAGTGCAATGAATGTATTGGTTAGTGTGGTGTTGTGTTGTGTAGTGTAGTGGCTTTGCTGGCATGCATCCCCCATTTTTTTGTCCCACCAAGATTTACATGTTAAAATCGACAATGAAGGTTAGACTTTTTGTCTTTTTTACCCATCTTCATTCACTTTGACCACTTTGCCAACAACTGAGACAAAAAGTGAATGACATCTTCATCCACTTCTCTGCTTTTCAACTCTGAACTCAGAACCAAAATATATTATACCAATCAAACAATACAGCTGTTTAACTACCCATGTCAAAGACATTTCCTCTAATGGGACAAGGTAGCAGGTCAGGGTTCCATAGACGCAGGCAGAACAGTTAAAACTGAACAGTTAAAACTGAAGATGCAGCATGACCACATGGACAGCAATGAGTCATCAGGTCAGGTAGTCCTGAGGTATGATCCCAGGGCTCAGGTACTCTGGGGGAGAGAGCGAGAGCATACTTAAATTCACACAGGACACCGGATAAGACAGGAGAAATACTTCAGATGTAACAGACTGATCCTAGCCCCCTGACAAACTATTGCAGCATGAATACTGGAGGCTGAGACAGGAGGGTTCGGGAGACACTGTGCACCATCCAACGATAACCCCAGACAGGACCAACCAGGAAGGATATAACCCCACCCACTTTGCCAAAGCACAGCCCTCACACCACTAGAGGGATATCTTCGAACCACCAACTTACTACCCTGAGACAAGGCTGAGTATAGCCCACAAAGATCTCTCCCACGGAATGAACCCTTGGGGGACGCCAACATGTTTGTCTACTTCTTTACTATTCAAATCTGGCGGCTGAACAAAAATATATCTTGCCGATAAAAAGTTTACTTTTAGTAACTGCATGAACAACTGCCATTTTGAGCATTCTCACAACAAATCAGACAAAACTTAGAGCATTTGCAATCTTCCTCTTCTTCTCTGTTTATCAAATATGAAAGCGGATTAGGAATAGCTTCTACCAATCAATAGGTAGAGATGTTTTAATAACCCATCGAATCCTTTCTTTAAATATTTGTTTCAGACTGAACAGCTAGAGCTAAGATTTCAAATGCTTCCCCAGTCTGGACGAACTGGTATGATACAGAAAATATTTCTAAAGCTCACTTTTGTCATCCTCCTTCTCAGGATCGTGCTCTGTGCTCTAAATAATTCAACTGGCTAGTTTGCCTGTCTGGAATCGAAGGTTGATCCTGCTACTCTGATTGGATAGAGCAAAGCTGTCTCCATTCACTTGCTTCATAATTCACCCGGAACTAACTGAAAGTGAGATGAGAAGTTTTTCACACGCAACAATTGTATTTTAGACTCTGACCACAACCACACTCTTAGAAGAAAAGGTTCTGGATAGAACCAAAAAGGGTTATTTTGCCTGCTTTATCTGGGACCAAGGTAAGACCCAGATGCAGACCGTGTCGAAGTAACAATGTTTATTACAGCAACATTGGCAAAGGTACGTTACGGCAGGCAGGCTCAGGTCAGGCAGAGGTCAGTAATCCAGAGGTGGGGCAAAGGTACATTACGGCAGGCAGGCAGGCTCAGGTCAGGCAGAGGTCAGTAATCCAGAGGTGGGGCAAAGGTACATTACGGCAGGCAGGCAGGCTCAGGTCAGGCAGAGGTCAGTAATCCAGAGGTGGGGCAATGGTACAGTACGGCAGGCAGGCTCAGGTCAGGCAGAGGTCAGTAATCCAGAGGTGGGGCAAAGGTACATTACGGCAGGCTCAGGTCAGGCAGAGGTCAGTAATCCAGAGGTGGGGCAAAGGTACAGTACGGCAGGCAGGCTCAGGTCAGGCAGAGGTCAGTAATCCAGAGGTGGGGCAAAGGTACAGTACGGCAGGCAGGCAGGCTCAGGTCAGTAATCCAGAGGTGGGGCAAAGGTACAGTACGGCAGGCAGGCAGGCTCAGGTCAGGCAGAGGTCAGTAATCCAGAGGTGGGGCAAAGGTACATTACGGCAGGCAGGCTCAGAGGTCAGGCAGAGGTCAGTAATCCAGAGGTGGGGCAAAGGTACAGTACGGCAGGCAGGCAGGCTCACTCAGGGGCAGGCAGAGTGGTCAGGCAGGTGGGTACAGGGTCAGGACAACAAGGGTCAAAAACCAGAGGATGAGAAAAGAGACTGGGGAAAAGCAGGCGCTGACACAACAACGCTGGTTGGCTTGACAAACACGATGAACTGGCAACAGACAAACAGAACACAGGTATAAATGCACAAGGGATAATGGGGAAGATGGGTGACACTTGGAGAGGGGTGGAGACAATCTCAAAGACAGGTGAAACAGATCAGGGTGTGACATGCTTCATAAAAAGCACAATTAAAGATTCTATATATAACCTTTTTGTATGGTTATTTGATCAGAACCCCAGGGGTTCTTCTTCACTGAACCAAAATAGGTTCCATATTGGACCCTTTGGTTCCATATAGGGTCCTATATGGAACCAATTTCTGAACCCTAAGAGGTGCCTTAAATGAAGCAAGCATATAACCCTTTTTGGTTCTTTCCAGAAACTTGTTTTCTAAGAGTGCACACAACTACTGAACACAATCAGACAATTATTTACAACACAACTACTGAACCACACAACTGCTGACCACAACCACTAACCGTAACAACACAACTACAGACCATGAATAATGACCACAACAACTAATCACAACTATTTAACACAACTCCTGACCACAACCACACAACTACCGAGCCACACAACTCATGACCAAAACTCCACAACTACTGACCACAACTCCACAACTACAGACCATAACTCCTGACTGCAACCACACAACTCCTGAACACTACTGCCTGCAACTATTGACCACAACTACTGACAAAAACAATACAACCACTGACCATAACTACTGACCCATACACATACTTAAAACTACTGAACACAACTACTGACCACAGCCAGACAATTACAACATAACTACTGAACCACACAACTACTGACCAGAACCTCACAACTAATGACCACAAAACTACTGGCCACAACAACACCACAGACCACAACTACTAATCACAATTACTGACCACAACCACTGACAACCACAAAACTACTGTCTACTACTGACCACAACCGCACAACAACAACTAGAGACCAAACATACTGACCACAAATACTGACCACAACCACACAACTACCGAACCACACAAGTAATGACCAAAACTACACAACTACAACTACTGAACACAACTCCTGACTGCAACCACACAACTACTGACCACAAAACTACTGAACCATACACATTCTTACCAAAACGACTGACTACTGACCACAACTACACAACTACTTATCAAGACTACTGCCCATAATACCACAACTACTGACCTCACAACTCCTGAGCCACACAACTAATGACCACAACTACACAACTACTGACCACACAACTGAACCAAACACCTACATATTAATTAAAACTACTGACCACACCACAACTACAACTAGAGACCATAACAACTTACAACAAATCCTGATCACAACTACAAAACTACTGACCACCACTACTGAACCACAACCACACAACTACTGACCACAACCACAGGCTACTACTGACCACAACCACACAACTACTGACCACAACTCCTGACCACAACCCTACTGAAACACAACTACTGAACCACACAACTACAATTACTGACCACATCCACACAACTACTGAACCACACAACTACTGAACCACAACCAACTAATCACACAGCTACTGAACCACACAACTACAATTACTGACCACATCTACATAACTATTGACCACACCTAACCAACTACTGACCACACAACAAAACAATGAGAGAGCATAACAACTGAGCACAACTCCTGACCAGTTGTCATGGAAAATATTAATGTTGTTTCCAACTACCAATGGGCTACTGCGCTGGCTGCATACTTAGCGTTGAGACTGCCGAAAGGCCAGTCTCTTTGGCAAATGACAGGAGTGACAAGGAGTGGAATGTTAGCTAAAACAACTGGTACACATACAAGTCTTCAATTATTTAAGCTAGAAATGTCATTCAAACTTTAAAACATGCAGGTTGCTTGGAATAGGTTGCTTGTACAGTATATAGCCTTTTGATACCACATACTCTTTGAACTATAGGCTTGAATGGAAAATGTTTGGATCCGCCACTGCTCTTGAACCATTAAAGCTACAAACACCAAACCAACATTGACATGTACCGACGAACTCAACTTAGATTGCTTGTAAAAAAGATTGGAGTTACTTTTGTACTTTTTGAACTATAACTGTTTTATATTTGTATTAAAGCTCCATAGACTAAAGGTAAAACATTTATTTGCCACTGCTCTTGATCTGTTTCAACTACAAACACCAACCCAAACGTGCAGAATGTCTTAACTTAGATGGCATCAACACAGGTTTTTTCTACCATTCAAAATTCATGAACTTTAAAGCTTGTTGTATCCCCATTCATTTCAATGGTGGAATGCAGGCTTCAACATTCTAAACTGAAATAACAGCCCAAAACTTTAAGATTTATAAATCAAATCAAATCAAATTTATTTATATAGCCCTTCGTACATCAGCTGATATCTCAAAGTGCTGTACAGAAAATAAGGGCATAAGGTGAGACCCAAATGCAGACACAGGAGGCAGATGGTCAGGCAGGTGGGCTCAGAGGACAGGACAGGCATGGGTCAAAATCAGGAGGGCGAGAAAAAAGAGACTGGGAAAGCAGGAACTGAGAAATAAAAAAGTTGGTTGACTTGACAAACAAGACGAACTGGCACAGAGAGACAGGAAACAGGGATAAACACACCAGGGAAAATAAGCAACACCTGGAGGGGGTGGAGATAAGCACAAGGACAGGTGAAACAGATCAGGGCGTGACAGTAACCATCCCCCCTAGGGGCGCCTGGCGTCCTACCTGGGCATGTATCTGGTTGACCGGGGTATCGGTGGTGGAAGTCTGCGATGAGGGCTGTATCCAGAATGTCTCTAATGGGAACCCAGCACCTATCCTCTAGGCCACATATGTCAGAGTCAAGGCCCGCGGGCCACATCCGGCCCGCGAGAAGGTTTTTTACGGCCCCTGGGATGATCTTGATTTGTTATTAGAACCGGCCCGCAGACCGCAGCAAGCCGGCAGCCCGCAGATCTTTTACACGCACCAATACTACATTTCCCACAATGCAACGGTGACGCACCGAGCAGTAGGCTGCTTCATTTCAATATTTATTGGCACAGCAGTTGTCAGCATCACAGTAAAATTAACTTTCAGATACCCATCAAAAATGGCAAAACGGAAGGTGGACACTGAGAACCGGGGGTTTCAAACAAGGTGGGAGTCGGAGTATTTGTTCACGGAGGTAGCTGGAAAACCTGTGTGTCTTCTGTGTGGAGAAAGTGTGGCGGTACTGAAAGAGTATAATCTGAGACGACATTATGAAACGAAACACGCGGACAAAAACAAGAATATGGACATGGAACAAAGGCTACAAAAGGCAGAGGAATTCAAACGAGGCCTCAAATCTCGACAGGCTCTGTTCAAAAAGCCAAATCACAAGGCCAGGCTGCTGTCAAGGCCAGTTTTATTTTGGCAGAAGAGATCGCTAAATCAGCCCGGCCATTTACGGAGGGGGATTTCATCAAAAACTGCATGATTAAAGTTTGTGACGAAGTTTGCCCAGAAAAAAGGCAACTCTTTTTAAATGTGAGTCTGAGCAGAAACACCATTGCCGAGAGAGTAGACCAGTTGTCCATCAATCTAAAAGAGCAGCTTGTGAAAAAGGGAAAAGATTTCATTGCATATTCCTTGGCTGTGGATGAGAGCACCGACATTTCTGACATTGCCCAGTTGTCAATTTTCATCCGCGGAGTGGACTCCAGCCTAAGCGTGACAGAGGAGTTTTTGGCTTTACGTCCTATGCATGGCACAACTACGGGGCATGATTTGTATGAAGAGGTGTCAAGATGTGTAAATGAGATGGAGCTGCCTTGGGAAAAACTCGTGGGTTTGACAACCGACGGAGCACCTGCGATGTGTGGACACAGGAGCGGACTGGTGACGAAGATACGGGAAAAGATGCAAGAGGAAAACGCGACAGGTGAGCTGACAGCTTATCATTGTATCATACACCAGGAAGCGTTGTGCGGTAAAGCCTTGAAAATGGAGCATGTAATGAGCATCATCACGCGCACAGTTAACTTTATCAGAGCCAAAGGTTTGAATCACCGCCAGTTCAAGGCATTTCTGACGGAGTTAGAAACGGAGCATGGTGATTTGCCTTATCACACAGAGGTGCGATGGCTAAGCCAGGGAAAGGTGCTTCAAAGATGTTTCGAGCTTCGTGAGGAGATTTGTCTGTTCTTGGACAGCAAAGGGAAAGACACAACACAACTCCGAGACGAAATGTTTCTGTGTGAAATGGCTTTTCTGTGTGACATTACGAGTCATCTGAATGCAATGAACTTGCAGCTGCAGGGTCGGGATCGTGTCATCTCTGATATGTACAGTACAGTGAAGGCATTTAAAACCAAACTGACTCTGTGGGAGACGCAGATGCGGAAAGAAAATTTGAGCCACTTTCCCAGCTGCCAGACCATGAAAGAGAAGCTCTCTACCAGTGCGTTCCCGAGCGCACAGTTGGCTGATAAAATAGGTATGCTTGCCGCTGACTTTCGACGCCGATTTGCTGACTTTGAAGCACAAAAAGCAGGTTGGAACTGCTCGGTAACCCATTTGCTGTTGACGTGGAAAGCTCACCACCAAACCTCCAAATGGAGTTGATTGACCTCCAATGCAATGATGCACTGAGGGCAAAATATGCGGCAGTGGGTGCTGCGGAGTTCGCCCGTTTCCTCCCGACACAATGCCCCAGCTGCGCATCCAGGCTGCTCAAACGTTGTCTATGTTTGGCAGCACATACCTGTGTGAACAACTGTTTTCTTTGATGAACTTGAACAAAACATCACACAGAAGTCGACTTACTGCTGAACACCTCCACTCAATTCTGAGGATTTCCTCAGCTCAGAGCCTTACCCTGAACATTGATGAACTTGTGGAAAAGATGGGACACCACCAAGTATCACCCTCAACCTCAAACAAGTGAACATTACTGTGCAATCACATATTTAGAGTTTTTACTCAGTTCAAGTTTAAAAGTTAAAGTTTAATATTTGTTTTCACTGCATGTTACTTCTCCTTAAACAAAGTGTTGTTTTTGATTAATAGATTTTTGCACTTTATTTTATTGTATTTCAATCCAATTATATTTTAAAAATATTTCAGTTGAGTGGATGATAGAAAATTGCTATTATTGTTTTTTTCTTTGAAGTAAATTTAGCCCACTTTTGCTAAAATAGAAAATATAGGCTACTGATGGTGCCTTGAATACCGGTTTCTTTCATTTAATGTTCATGTTATGGGGATTTTTATATAAAGGAAATTTGTCTTTTGTGTCTGTTGAAAATTAAAGATTACTGACAGAGCCATAAGAAAATATTGCTTTATTTATCTGATCATATTGGAATATATTTGTTAGGTTTTCAGTAGGTTCAATTAGGTTCACTAGACTATATGCGTCATTTAAAACATTTTCAATGAACATTCGAACAGTCCGGCCCTCGGCTTGTAGCTAAATTTTTTATTTGGCCCTCCGTCCATTTGACTTTGACACCCCTGCTCAAGGCCGTAACCTTCCCAGTCAACCAGGTACTGGAAACCCCTGCCCCGTGGTCGAACATCCCAGGAGGCGTTTCACCGTGTATGCCGGATGGCCATCGATGACACGGAGAGGAGGGGTGGGCCTGGAGACAGATGACAAAGGGTTGTGAGACACAGGCTTAATCCTAGACACATGGAAAGTAGGGTGAAAACAGAGGGTACGGGGTAACAAGAGACGAACAGCAGTGGAACTAAGGACTCTAGAGATGGGAAAAAGGACCAATGAAATGGGGGGGACAGTTTGCGGGACTCCACCTGGAGGGGCAGGTCCCTCTGCCCAATACGGTAGCGGGGAGCTGGAGTCCGGCGGCAATCCTTTACTTGATGATACCTGGAGTTGGTCTTGAGAAGTGTCGCCCGAGTTCTTCTCCAGGTATGTCGACAGTGAAGGACGAACATCTGGGCCGAGGGTACGTTGACTTCCTGCTCTTGTTCTATGCAGATCGGAGGCGGATACCCCATGGAGCACTCCAAAGGGGAGAGTCCTGTGGCTGAACAGTGAAGGGTGTTCCGGGCATACTCCACCCAGACCAGTTACCGGCTCCAGGTAGTGGGGTTAGTTGAGACCAGGCATTGTAGGGTGGTTTCCAGGTCCTGGTTAGCTCGTTCCCACTGCCCGTTGGATTGGGGATGGAATCCGGAGGATAGGCTGGCCGACCACCAAATAAGAGTGCAGAACGCCTTCCAGAACTGAGACAAGAACTGAGGACTCCGGTCAGAGTCCATGTCCACCGGGAGTCCATGGATCCGGAAGACGTGCTGCACAATGAGCTGGGCCGTCTCCTTGGCAGAGGGTCGTTTGGGGAGATGGATGGAAATGGGCAGCTTTGGAGAACCGATCCACTACTGTCAGAATGACAGTGTTGCCATCAGATGGAGGCAAACTGACCACATCCACAAGGTCCAGAGAGATATGGGACCAGGGATGATGAGGGAGAGGTAGTGGCTGAAGGAGGCTAGAAGGAGCTTGCCGTGGAGTCTTGCTCTGAGCACACACAGTGCACGCAGCGACGAAGGCAGAGACGTCAGGAACCATTGTGGGCCACCAGAAATGTTGTCATAGGAAAGCTCTGGTTCGACAGGAACCTGGATGACAGGTCAGCCTGGAGGAATTCCAGGACCTGGGACTGGACTGAGTTTGGGACAAAAAACCATTCAGCCGGGTCCCCTTCAGGTTCAGGCTGGGAACGTTGTTCCTTGCGAACAAGGGTTTTAATACCCCAATCCAGGTAGGGAGAATGGTCTTGGAGACCGAAGGTGTGGCAAAGGAACTGTATAGGTGGGAGAAGGCGTCAGGCTTCACATTTTTGGACTCTGGGCGTTAGGAAATGGTGAAGTTGAATCTTGAAAATAACAAAGCCCACCGGGCATGCCTGGAGCTAAGGCGCTTGACTGTACGGAGATATTCCAAATTTTTATGGTCGGTCCAAACCAAAAATTGCTGTTCTGCTCCTTCCAGCCAGCGCCTCCACTCTTCCAGCACCATCTTGACCGCCAGAGGTTCTCGGTTGCCTACGTCGTAGTTCCTTTCTGCCGGATTGAGACAATGGGATAGGAAGACACAGGGATGGGGCTTTTGTTCCTGGGCAGATCGCTGGGACAGGATGGCGCCCACTCCAACATCAGAGGCATCGACCTCTACCACAAATTGATGAGACGGGTCCGGATGGATGAGGATGGGTGCTGTGGTGAACCGATGCTTCCGGTCCATAAAGGCTCTGTCAACAGCTGGAGACCATGTGAACAGTACTTTGGAGAGGTGAGTGCAGAGTGGGGGGCCACCAGCGTGCTGTAGCCCCAAATGAAATGGCGGCAGAAGTTAGCGAACCCCAGGAAACGTTGTAACTGCACCCTGGACTTAGGTTGAGGCCAAACTACCACTACTTTCACCCTTTCAGTATCCATTTGAACATTTCCATCAGCGATGACATATCCCAGAAAGGCGATTGTAGAGCGGTGGAACTCACACTATTTAGCTTTCACAAACAATTGGTTCTCCAAGATGTGCTGAAGGACCAGGATGTCGTCAAGGTAGACAAACACAAAAAGATTTCACGTGCACATTGTTTACCAGGGCCTGGAAGACAGTGGTAGCATTGTTGAGTCCAAACAGCATGACCTAGTACTCATAATGTCCGCTGGCTGTGTTAAATGCTGTTTTCCACTCATCTCCTTTGCGTATCTGAACCAGGTGGTAGGCATTCTGAAGGTCCAGCTTGGGAAACAAATGGTGGCCCCCTGGAGAAGTTCGAAAGCCGAGGAGAGGAGTGGTAGGCAGTAACGATTATTGATTGTTATATAATTTAGACTCCGGTAGTCAATGCACGGATGCATGGTATTGTCCTTCTCCAAGGAAAAACTCTGTGCTGGTAGGAGATGCAGATGGATGGATGCCTCCAGTAGCCAGAGACTCCTCTATGAACTCCTCCATGGCCTTGGTCTCCTGCCCGGATAGAGAATATAGCCGACCGTGGTGCCAGGGAAGAGATCAATGGCACAATCATGAGGACTGTGCGGTGAAGAGAAGTAGCACGTGCCTTACTGAATACCTCCAGGAGGTCATGGTACTCAGTGGGAACGGCAGAGACATCGGAGGCTTTGCCTACGCACTGAGGAGGACGTCTCGGGGACGGCTGTGCCGCTTTAAGGCAGTGGGAATGACAAAACGGTCTCCAACTCAGGATGGAGCTCGTGGTCCAGTCAATAACAGGGTTGTGTTTTTGGAGCCAAGAAAATTCCAGAACAACAGGAACATGGGGTGAATCGATGAGAAGGAACTGTATGTTCTCACTGTGGTTTCCTGAAACCCATGTCTGAATGGGCACTGTGACTGATCCAATTGGACCATGTCTGAATCGGTGACTGATCCAATTGAGCAGCCGTCCGGTGCCCTTGAATCCATGGGGACTGAGAGAGGTTGAGTGGGAATACCTAATTCAGAAACCATGGTAGCATCCATAAAACTTTCATCAGCCCCAGAGTCAATCAGCACCCAGAGAGACTTAGACTGGTCTCGCCACATCAGAATCACAAAAAAGGGTGTACGGGTGATGGGAATTAGGGAACTCACAGTCTGGCTCACCAGAGTACTTGTACCCACTAGAGAAAAGGGTTTCTTGACAGGGCAGGTGGCTATATAATGTCCCGCATCCCCACATTACAGACAACAGTTAGAACTCAGCCTGTGTGAGCGTTCCCCAACCGATAATCTAGCTCTTCCCAGTTGCATGGGCTCTGGAGTATCCAACTCACCCGTCGCCGATGAATCTCGAGGCTCTCCTCGGAAATACACACTTCGGCGATTTCTGGATTCCTTAGGGCATGCGCCAGCATCAACCGATGACCGAGTGTTCCCGAGGCCCGACCTCCTCTCACACCGGCGTTCTCATAGGCGCTCATCAATCCTAATCAAAAGGGCGATGAGGGAATCGAGGTTCAGAAGTATTTCCCGAGCTGCGAGCTCGTCCTTTATCTCCTTCGACAGTCCGTAGAGGAAGGTGTCGAACAGAGCCTCCCGATTCCAGGAACTCTCGGAGGTCAAAGTGTGAAAATCTACTGCCTAGTCTGCCACACTACTGGAGTTCTGATGTACCTGCAGTAGTTTGAGCCGCCTCCCTCCTGGGCACCGGAGAATCAAAAACCTTCCTCACCTCTGCCATAAATTCCTCCAGGCTATGGCACACCGCGGATTGCTGCTCCCACACAGCTGTTGCCCAGGAGAGCACCCTTACAGACATTAGCGTGATTAAATACGCTATCTTCGACCGGTTCGACAGGAACAAATAGGGCTGGAGTACGAAAATGAGGAAGCACTGGGAAAGGAATGCCCGGCAGGTACCAGGATCACCTGCATAACACTCCGGAGGAGGTAAGCGGGGTTCTTGTGGAACCGGGGGTAGTTTGAACCAATCCATAACTATTAGAAAGGTTACTGGGTGGTTGGGAGGTTTCAAATGTGGCGTGCTGCCTGTGAGCTACTTCACGGATTTGCTCCATTATCACCTTAAACCCTTGGTCGTCGTGTTCCGTCAGGGAACGAAATCCTTCCAAAAGGTCCCGAAGTAGCTCCTCATGCCTCCCAAAGGTGGCTCCCTGCAGTGAGACAGCGTGACGGAGCTGGTCCAAGCTGGATCTGTCATGGCCAGTTCGTACTATAAGGGCACAAGACGAGACCCAAATACAGACACAGGAGGCAGATGGTCAGGCAGGCGGGCTCAGAGTCAGGACAGACAAGGGTCAAAACCAGGAGCGCGAGAAAAGACAGACTGGGAAAGCAGGAGCCGAGGAACAAAAATGCTGGTTGACTTGACAAACAAGACGAACTGGCACAGAGAGACAGGAAACACAGGGATAAATACACCGGGGAAAATAAACAACACCTGGAGGGAGTGGAGACAAGCACAAGGACAGGTGAAACAGATCAGGGCTTGATAAGATTGTTCAAACTAAAGCATTTTGAGATCGTAAACACATTCTATGGCTTATGATGCTATAGTACACACTATAATATTTCCACACCTACAAACCATCCCAGAATAGGGATACTTTAACTAGCCCGTAGCCTATGAAAACCCTATTACTACTACTACTACTACTACTACCATTACTACTGCCATCACTACCACTACTACTACTATTTCACAACCATAAATACTTCAAAACTAGCAAGCACCCAAATTTACTTCAGAAAATGACTTTTTTCTAGTTCTTTATTGTGTTTTTATCCTCGATCATTCTCAACGTGTTGTTTTCGCATAGTTGAAACAGCAATGTGTTTTAAGAGTATTTTATTCATTCATATGGCTGCTACAGTGCGCTTTGCAGCAGAGGGCACAATCCTCGTTATCAGGTATGATCTGAATCGTAGTATCTCTTGTGCATGCAAATGGGTTTCTGCCTTTATGACACACACACACAGTCACACACACACACACACACACACACACACACACACACACACACACACACACACACACACACACACACACACACACACACACACACACACACACACACACACACACACACACACACACACACACACACACACACACACACACACACACACAGACACACACACACACACACATTTGGACACTGCCCCACTGTTTGGACTAGTCATCCCCTGTCAAACCTGACTCAGCAATCATACAAGCAGACAATGTGTGTGTCTGCGTGCGTGTGCGTACATGGTGTGTGTGCGTGTATGTGAGTATGTTGTTTTTGTGTTCCCGAGTGTCGGTGATCCTGTGCAAGTCTGTGTGTGTATATCCTCCTGTGTTTAAGTGTGTGTAGGGGGTTTGTATAGCCAGTGTGAGGCGTGCCCAATACTGGTTTGCCATGCCCAACGCTGAGATCATGTGTTTGGTCAGTCATTGTTCCACTCCGGACCCCTTTAGTTCTGGCTGGTTGGTGCCTTCCTGTGCGGTCATCACACCGGGTGTCAGTCGGCTCTGGTGTGGCTTTCCTAACCCACTACAGCACATTTGGCCACCTGTTGTCGGAAACCGGAAGGATTGTGTTGAGTCTCGGAGCTTTAGCTCAGTGGACTAACAGTTTTAAATGTGGTACAGAACACCCCTGGTTGAATGCCCGGTTAGTATTTTACCCCAGCTAACTATCCAATACTCTGTGACCCTTCACCTCCAGTCTGACCTATTGTGAGCAGGTCCTAGTGACTGTTATTTATCCATCATTGATCAATTGTTGGTCCTCTCTCTGGTTATGGATCGAAGATTTTGCTGATCCACAGGGACAGATAATGCTACAACCCTGAGACCAAACTCTATCTAATTTTGCACTGGCCTTTCAGAAAAAACATTTGATTTCACATGTGGAAAATCACATGATTTCCCGAGAAATTTCCCATGTGAAATCAAGTGAAAACATGTGTTTTTGGAACACTTCACATGTGATCGCATCTTCACGTGTAGTTTCATGTTATCACATGTTGCTTTACATGTTGTGACATTAACTTCACATAAGATCACATGAAACCATCTGTGTGTCTGCCCGTCTGTCTGCCTGTCTTATATTTCCCTGGGGTAAGTAAAGGTGGGAAAGAGTGCTCTACTGTATCTGCTACAGCCAGGGATAAATACGAGCTTTATTTATCATAAACCTGCCTGATTGTCTGACCAACAGACAGGAGGGACAAAGGAGATGTTGATGCTGAAGATGATCCATTCTTCATTGCTCTAAATCCAATTGATATTTGGTCAGTACTAATGTAAGTTCAGGATACTGGAATACTGTATACCAAAGCATGTTTGTTATTGCTCTATCTATGTATGATATTGAATAGACAGAGGCTAGATGTATTGGTTCATGTCCTGTGAATGCACTATTGTAATCAATTATGCTCACCCATAATCCAAACCCCAGTCAGTCGTATACTAGCAGAGCTGATCTATAATATAGATACAGCAAAATGGCCCATATGTGGAGTCCTATTCCACTCTGGACAGTCATCGAGTGCAGATTGAAGATTTACACAGATTAACAAGGCACAGTATGTGGATCAGTGTCTATTTTAAAGTATCCAGAGAGGAATTAAATGAGGACAGGAGCTTGGACTTTACCCCGCAGGGAGATAAAGTACTATATCTATCAGAGTCTGATGACATCAACATGTTGAGTAGGAGAGAGATAATGATAATTAAAGACAGAGCGAGAAGTGGGTATGTATATAAGACATGAGAGAGAGATGGTGTGATAACAGAAGGAAGATGCCAAACTAACAGCATTACAATGCAAAATCACAAGTTGTGCATTCTTAGCTTACAAAGAAGTTCCAAATTCCTTGTGATGTTTGTTCTATAATTTGTGATGTACTGGCTTCACTCTCACACTGACTATTGCTTTTATGTTAATCATGACAGAAGGGTTGGTTCAACTCCAGCTGCAAATGACATCCAATACACTATATTGATCTGATAGTTAGTTCCATGCACAATACCACCCTCTTGTTAACGATTCCTTCTTACAGGCATATTTATCTGCAGTGTGTGTGTGTGCGCCAACCCTTTTTGTCCCCCACTGGCTCCCATCCCATAATACGACCAGACCGCACTGATGAATTATTTGCCCAGTGAGGTGTATCCACGGGAACCATGCATTCCTGACACACATCATAGAGAGAGAGACACACACACCCTTGAACGAGGGAGGGAGGGATAGAAAGAAGGAGCATACTGAGTGTGTGAGTGATACTGAGAAGAGGAGTGAGCAGAGTGAACCTGTAACTCAGTCTAACACACACAGACAGACTGAGGGATCTTTACAGCAGCAACGGAAGCAGCAGGAGCGTGGTGTGGGACAGAGAGGGATGTTGTCTGGCTGAGCAGGGACCTCTCCCTCTCCTGTCTGTCTGATGGAGAGCAGAGGGACGCAGCACAGTGAGTACTACAGGCTGTGTGTGTGTGTGTGTGTGTGTGTGTGTGTGTGTGTGTGTGTGTGTGTGTGTGTGTGTGTGTGTGTGTGTGTGTGTGTGTGTGTGTGTGTGTGTGTGTGTGTGTGTGTGTGTGTGTGTGTGTGTGTGTGTGTGTGTGTGTGTGTGTGTGTGTGTGTGTGTGTGTGTGTGTGTGTGTGTGTGCATCCAGAAGATATAGATTGAGGTAGGGTTTGGGGAGTTGTGAAGGGCTAAGGAAGAGAGACAATGATCAAGAGGAAGAAATTGAAATTGTTGGTGTTGCTGTGTGCCCAGCTAGCACACAGCATATATTTCTTAGCACTTGGTGAAGACGGGGTTGACCTATGGTTATTTTGCATACAACCTTCCCACAATGTTCTGGGAATGGTGCAGGATAGTTGCTTAGCTTTGGAACATTTCTCAGGACATTTAAGGAACTTGACAAAATAACGTTATTTTCTTGGTATTTCATTACTTTAACAGAACATTTCCTAAAAGTTCAAACATGGTAACATTTAATATATATATTTTGTCATGTTCTAGGATTGTTCTCCTACTGGTTTGACATTGAGCATTTTCTCAATTAGTTCAGAGAATATAAAGAAACAACGTTCTTCTGTTGGAATTTCAATACTTCAGCAAAACGTTTCCAACAGATTTCCTCATGGTTCTATTTTAAGTAATGTTCAAAAAAATGTTTTAACAACATTGAGAAACAACGTTCTTCAGGTTTCCTTGTGGTTCTATTTAAAGGCATGTTCTCAGAACATTATGAAAACGTTCCATAAAAACGACACAAAAATATTAGTAATGTTCAAATAACTTTTTAATTATCATATTGAAAATCCTATACATTCCGTCTTCTACATCAACAAAACTCTCTCTATCCTATGTCTTGTTAAGTGTGTTCAGGTGTGTTGGTCGAGCCCACTAATTGGCCACACCTGATTTTAATGAGTGCTTGTTTCCTCTGAAATGGGGTCCGTTTGAATAGACCAAAATGAACAGTTTTGTACGAGTAAAAAAAAATACTAGCTCCATCCTGGTGGCGCAGTGGACTAGTTCCATGGCTAGAGAATAGAAGATTGTAGGTTCAAATCTCACTGATGCTGTGCCATAAATGATTAATTCCTAAGCAAATAAATTTCCATGTGTCCTATCTGTACCTGGAGTTCAAACCTGTTAACCTAAGCTAGCAGTCTTTTTGAAAAATTCAGTGAATGTTTTATGGAAGTTATACAAAAAAAACTCTAAATAACCTCTCATTTCTGTTCTCAGAACATTAACAAAACCTCCCAGGAAAACTTTCAGGAACCCATAGTAAAATGTTCTCAGAACCTCCCGACAACCTAAAAATGAACGTTCCCAGAACATGTTTAAAAAACGTTAAGTTTTACTGGTCAGGAAACGTATGACTTTGTTCCCAGAACCAATGGGGAACCAAAGATGTAGGTTCCCACAACTTCCAAAGAACCAAATGTGCTAGCTGGGTATGTAGGAATATATATGGTGACTGCTGTGCTACTTCCTGAGAGCATTGGCAGAGAGAGGCATGGAAATATCTAACGGGGTATGCGTGTATACATTGAAGGGTATGTTGTTTTCTAGTGGAAGAGTGAAGAGGGATATGGCTCCAGTTTTTTGTATTCTGACTTTGAGGTGTGTGTTGTCTGTGTTCTGCAGGTGAGCTGATACTAAGGTGTGTGGGGTCGAGGTGAAAGAGGAGTTCGCTGGGAATCATGTGATTGGACAGCGATGTTTACCTGCATAATGTGACTTCACAGAGAAGATTATACTATAGGGTCTCCATTATGGCTGTTGTGATGTGCATCTCTCTCTTCCTCTTCCTGCTCCTCCTCTTCCTCTCCCTCACTCCTCCCCTCCATCTGCATGCCTTCCCCCTGGCGACAGAGGCACCACCTCACCCACACACAGACACACAGATAGATGTACAGGTTTCACACAGCCCTTTAGGGGCATCCTGGGCTCTGGTAGGCCTCAACGCTGGAGCCAGAATGGCCGACTCTCTGGGTTGGTTTCCAGGGCTGAGGGGCCCCATACTGGAACCTGAGGAAACTGAGAAACAGGACTACACAGACGAGTTTCAAGGAACTATTGGTGAATACCATGATTTGCTAGAAAGCCCTGAGCAGTCACCTAAAACTGTCCCCAGACAAACAGGGCTGGAGACATTCAGATTCACAGAGGCAGACAGTGTCACTGCATGGATGGAAATCAAACCCCCAACTGGGACCTTATTTAGGAATGGACTACCAGACAGGATCCAGGATGGAGATCCTGAAAACGAGCTGAAAGAGAGCAACACCAGGGAGAAGGCTGGATCCCCACTAACAACTTCACAGGATGGACAGACTCCTCTGATACATCTGTCACTCCCACAGAATGGAGATAGTATTGGTAGACCAACACCCATCCTTCTCTTTCGCTCTGACTATACAGAGACCCCAGGCTTTAATCCACTCACTAGGCCTACTTTACCAACCCCAGTGACAGCACAGCTAGGCTCTACTCCTGACCCGGACCAAGACCAACCCATAGCCTTGGCCACAGACAAAGGGTTACTATCTCTGGACCAACCAGCCACCCCACACAGAGACATGATGGAAGGAGATATCGTGATGGAGACTGGAGACTTCTCAGAATTGGAGGACGACACAGAAAACCTCACAGATTCAGGAACAGACACAGGTAAGACAAACTTCTCAAATCCAACCCCCCATTCCCGTCTTATAGTTATATGTCCGCTTTTACAATACCCTCAGGATGTTAGTAAGAAAGAATAGGATATTGATCAGAAATAATTGTCCTATTTTTCTATTTTGTGTAACACTGGTGGTGAATTAACTGATTTACTGTGTAAGTATGACGAGTATCCCCTTATATATTCCCTTCATGACATCCTACCTCTGATGTCAAGAAATGTGTATTTTATGTTTCCATACCTCTGTAGCAGTACATAGTAGTTAGTGGTAGTATGTTTTCTGTTGAAGTCAAATCAAATCAAATCTTATTGACACATACACATGGTTAGCAGATGTTAATGCGAGTGTAGCGAAATGCTTGTGCTTCTAGTTCCGACAATGCAGTAATAACCAACGCTTAATTTAACCTAACAATTTCACAACAACTACCTTATACACACAAGTGTAAAGGGATGAAGAATATGTACATAAAGTTATATGAATGAGTGATGGTACAGAACGGCATAGGCAAGATGCGGATCGCGTACAGTATATACATGAGATGAGTAATGTAGGGTATGTAACCATATAAAAGTGGCATTGTTTAAAGTGGCTGGTGATACATGTATTACATAAAGATGGCCAGATGCAGTAGATGGTATAGAGTCCAGTATATACATATGAGATGGGTAATGTAGGGTATGTAAACATTATATAAAGTGGCATTGTTTAAAGTGGCTAGTGAAACATTTATTACATACATTTTTCCATTATTAAAGTGGCTGGAGTTGAGTCAGTATGTTGGCAGCAGCCACTCAATGTTAGTGGTGGCTGTTTAACAGTCTGATGGCCTTGAGATAGAAACTGTTTTTCAGTCTCTCGGCCCCTGCTTGATGCACCTGTACTGACCTCGACTTCTGGATGATAGCGGGGTGAACAGGCAGTGGCTCGGGTGGTTGTTGTCCTTGATGATCTTTATGGCCTTCCTGTGACATCGGCTGGTGTAGGTGTCCTGGAGGGCAGGTAGTTTGCCCCCGGTGATGCGTTGTGCAGACCTCACTACCCTCTGGAGAGCCTTACGGTTGTGGGCGGAGCAGTTGCCGTACCAGGCGGTGATACAGCCCGACAGGATGCTCTCGATTGTGCATCTGTAAAAGTTTGTGAGTGCTTTTGGTGACAAGCCAAATTTCTTCAGCCTCCTGAGGTTGAAGAGGCGCTGCTGTGCCTTCTTCACCACGCTGTCTGTGTGGGTTGACCAATTCAGTTTGTCCGTGATGTGTACGCCGAGGAACTTAAAACTTACTACCCTCTCCACTACTGTCCCATCGATGTGGATAGGGGGGTGCTCCCTCTGCTGTTTCCTGTCCACAATCATCTCCTTTGTTTTGTTGACGTTGAGTGTGAAGTTATTTTCCTGACACCACACTCCGACTGCCCTCACCTCCTCCCTGTAGGCCGTCTCGTCGTTGTTGGTAATCAAGCCTACCACTGTATAGTGTCGTCTGCAAACTTGATGATTGAGTTGGAGGCGTGCATGGCCACACAGTCGTGGGTGAACAGGGAGTACAGGAGAGGGCTCAGAATGCACCCTTGTGGGGCCCCAGTGTTGAGGATCAGCAGGATGGAGATGTTGTTACCTACCCTCACCACCTGGTGGGGCGGCCCGTCAGGAAGTCCAGTACCCAGTTGCATAGGGCAGGGTCAAGACCAAGGGTCTCGAGCTTGATGACGAGTTTGGAGGGTACTATGGTGTTAAATGCTGAGCTGTAGTCGATGAACAGCATTCTCACATACGTAGGTATTCCTCTTGTCCAGATGGGTTAGGGCCATGTGCAGTGTAGTTACGATTGCGTCGTCTGTGGACCTATTGGGGCGGTAAGCAAATTGGAGTGGGTCTAGGGTGTCAGGTAGGGTGGAGGTGATATGGTCCTTGACTAGTCTCTCAAAGCACTTCATGATGACAGAAGTGAGTGCTACGGGGGCGGTAGTTGTTTAGCTCAGTTACCTTAGCTTTCTTGGGAACAGGAACAATGGTGGCCCTCTTGAAGCATGTGGGAACAGCAGACTGGGATAAGGATTGATATGTCCGTAAACAGTTACTGTAATTTAGTTATTCCAATATGTTTTCATTAATTTAATTCCCTTAATCTATTTTATGAGAATTTGTAAGATTCTTGTTTGCATAAAATAGACGGAGACCAGACTTTTCAATAATAGGTAACATAATTTATTCTCGGAGCGCGCTGCCACGTTACCACGAGCAACAGTTTATATACAATAACATGACGTCACTCCATTGCTCCTAAAATGAATCTCCTCCTCCAGACCGGGTCAAAGGGAACTTTAAAAGTTCATTCTGTGTTCATTCTGACCCCCCTAGCACATACACAGGACACACAACACAGCTGAATTAACTTTTGACTCCTCACCATTATCGATCACCACTTAGCTGACAGTTCTAATTAACAGAAAACCTAGGAATGCACTCACAGCCTTATCTAAAACACCCCAGAGCTCAGTTTCGTCGGTTCAACCATAGGTTAACTACCTTATCTGTTTACTTAATCCACAACCCATTCCTTTCTTCCCAGTTGGAATGGTGTTCATTAACTTTAATTACTCCTTGTCCGTGTCACACAATCCCTTCTTATGAACTCATATTGTTAATCAGATATAATAAAACAGAGTATAAGTTTACTTAGTTACAGTTCCATTTCAAATTATTTGTTCAGTCATTTAATCATAATTTTCCTAACATAAACACACCAGCCAACTGGTCTGCGCATGCTCTGAGGACGCGGCTGGGGATGCCGTTTAGGCCTGCAGCCTTGCGAAGGTTAACATGTATAAATGTTTTACTCACGTTGGCTGCAGTGAAGGAGAGTCCGCAGGTTTTGGTAGCGGGCCGAGTCAGTGGCACTGTATTGTCCTCAAAGCGAGCAAAGAAGTTGTTTAGTCTGTCTGGGAGCAAGACATCCTGGTCCGTCATTGGGCTGGTTTTCTTTTTGTAATCCATGATTGACTGTAGACCCTGCCACATACCACTTGTGTCTGAGCCGTTGAATTGTGACTCTACTTTGTCTCTATACTGACGCTTAGCTTGTTTGATTTCCCTGCGGAGGGAATACTGTTTGTATTCGGTCATGTTTCTGGTCTCCTTGCCCTGGTTAAAAGCAGTGGTTCGTACTTTCAGTTTCGCGCGAATGATGCCATCAATCCATGGTTTCTGATTTGGGAATGTTTTAATAGTTGCTGTGGGTACGACAACGCCGATGCACTTGCTAATAAACTCGCTCACTGAATCAGTGAATTTGTCAATGTTGTTGTTTGATGCAATGCGAAACATATCCCAATCCACGTGATAAAACCAATCTTGAAGCGTGGAATCAGATTGGTCGGACCAGCTTTGAACAGACCTGAGCGAGGGAACTTCGTGTTTTAGTATCTGTCTATAGGCTGGAAGCAACAAAATGGAGTCGTGGTCAGCTTTTCCGAAAGGAGGGCGGGGGATGGCTTTATATGCGTCGCGGCAGTTAGAATAACAATGATCCAGGGTTTTACCAGCCCTGGTAGCACAATCGATATGCTGATAGAATTAGGTGAGTCTTGTTTTCAGATTAGCCTTGTTAAAATCCCCCGCCTCAGGATATGTGGTTTCCAGTTTACATAGAGTCAAATAAAGTTCGTTCAGGGCCATCGGTGTGTCTGCTTGGGGGAGAATATATGCGGCTGTGATTATGATCGAAGAGAATTCTCTTGGTAGACATTTGATTGTAAGGAATTCTAAATCAGGTGAACAGAAAGACTTGAGTTCCTGTATGTTGTTATGATCACACCACGTCTCGTTAATCATAAGGCATACCCCCCCCGCCCCTCTTCTTACCAGAGAGATGCTTGTTTCTGTTTCTTGTTTCAATGTGTGAAGAAACCAGCTGGCTGTACCAACTCCGATAGCGTTTCTCGAGTGAGCCATGTTTCCGTGAAGCAAAGAACGTTACAGTCTCTGATGTCTCTCTGGAATGCTACCCTTGCTTGGATTTCATCAACTTTGTTGTCAAGAGACTGGACATTGGCGAGTAGTATGCTAGGGAGCGGTGCACGATGTGCCCGTCTCCGGAGCCTGACCAGAAGACCGCTTCGTCTGCCCCTTTTACAGCATCGTTGTTTTGGTTCGCCTGCTGGGATCCGATCCATTGTCCTGGGTGGTGGGCAAAACACAGGATCCGCTTCGGGATAGTCGTATTCCTGGTCGTAATGATGGTGAGTTGACGTTGCTCCTATATCCAGTAGTTCCTCCCAACTGTATGTAATAAAACCTAAGATTACCTGGGGTACCAATGTAAGAAATAACACTTAAAAAACTAAATTACTGCATAGTTTCCTAGGAACGCGAAGCGAGGCGGCCTTCTCTGTCGGCGCCAGAAGTAAGTGTGTGTTGGAAAGTAATGGGACTTGTCTGCTCTGTCTTCTCTGTGCCACAGTGTGTGTGTGTGTGTTAAGTATTCTGCCAGCAAATACGGTTGTTTTACAGGGCAGTTTACTCCATGCCTCCTCATCTCCCACTCCTTCAATCCCCGTTCTCTTCTCCCCTCTCTCAATCACCCCTTCATCTCCCATTCATCTCTACCACTCCCTCTCTCTCCTCTGTCACAGACACACTATCTCCCTCCCCTGCTGTCCTGTCTTCTTTAACAGCTAAACTGAGGGAGACTGTGAATTAATTCCATGTGAATAACAGTAAATGAGATGAATGGCAAAACATAGCAGGACTTGTGGTTGTCGGACATCCCGGAGTCGCCTCTTCACTGTTGACGTTGAGACTGGTGTTTTGCGAGTACTATTTATTGAAGCTGCCAGTTGAGGACTTGTGAATTGTCTGTTTCTCAAACTAGCCACTTGTCCTCTTGTTCAGTTGTGCACCGGGCCTCCCACTCCTCTTTCTGTTTTGTGAAGGGAGTAGTACACAGCGTTGTATGAGATCAGATACTTAACTAGTCTAAAGAAGGACAGTTGTATTGCTTCTTTAATCAGAACAACAGTTTTTAACTGTGCTATCATAATTGCAAAAGGGTTTTCTAATGATCAATTAGCCTTTTAAAATTATAAACTTGGATTAGCTAACACAACGTGCCTTTGGAGTGATGGTTGCTGATAATGGTCTGTACGCCTATGTAGATATTCCATAAAAAAATTAGCCGTTTCCAGCTATAATAGTAATTTACAACATTAACAATGTCCACCCTGTATTTCTGATCAATTTGATGCTATTTTAATTTAATGAACAAATAAGGACATTTCTAAGTGACCACAAACTTTTGAACTGTAGTATGTGTATATACAGTATATATATAGTATGTGTATAGTAGTGTGTGTGTGTGTGTGTGTGTGTGTGTGTGTGTGTGTGTGTGTGTGTGTGTGTGTGTGTGTGTGTGTGTGTGTGTGTGTGTGTGTGTGTGTGTGTGTGTGTGTGTGTGTGTGTGTGTGTGTGTGTGTGTGTGTGTGTGTGTGTGTGTATACATTTGAAGTCAGAAGTTTACATACACTTAGCCAAATACATTTAAACTCAGTTTTTCACAATTCCTGACATTTAATCCTATTACAAATTCCCTGTCTTAGGTCAGTTAGGATCACCACTTTATTTTAAGAATGTGAAATGTCAGAATAATAGTAGAGAGGATGATTTATTTATACTTTTATTTCATAAATCACATTCCCAGTGGGGTCAGAAGTTTACATACACACAATTAGTATTTCATAGCATTGCCTTTAAATTGTTTAACTTGGGTCAAACATTTTGGGTAGCCTTCCACAAGCTTCCCACAATAAGCTGGGTGAATTTTGGCCCATTCCTCCTGACAGAGCTGGTGAAACTGAGTCAGGTTTGTTGGTCTCCTTGCTCGCACACGCTTTTTCAGTTCTGCCCACAAATGTTCTATAGGATTAAGGTCAGGGCTTTGTGATGGCCACTCCAATACCTTGACTTTGTTGTCCTTAAGCCATTTTGCCATGTCTTTGGAAGTATGCTTGGGGTCATTATACACTTGGAAGACCCATTTGCGACCAAGCTTTAACTTCCTGACTGATGTCTTGAGATGTTGCTTCAATATATCCACATAATTTTCCATCCTCATGATAACATCTATTTTGTGAAGTGCACCAGTCCCTCCTGCAGCAAAGCACCCCCACAACGTGATGCAGCCACCACCGTGCTTCACGGTTGGGATGGTGCTCTTCGGCTTGCAAGCATCCCCTTTTTACCTCCAAACATAACGATGGTCATTATGGCCAAACAGTTCTATTTTTGTTTCATCAGACCAGAGGACATTTCTCCAAAAAGTACGATCTTTGTCCTCATGTACAGTTGCAACCCGTATTCTGGCTTTTTTTACGGTGGTTTTGGAGCAGTGGTTTCTTCCTTGCTGAGCGGCCTTTCAGGTTATGTCGATATAGGACTCGTTTTACTGTGGATATAGATACTTTGTACCGGTTTCCTCCAGCATCTTCACAAGGTCCTTTGCTGTTGTTTTGGGATTGAGTCACACTTTTCACACCAACATACGTTAATCTCTAGGAGACAGAACGTGTCTCCTTCCTGAGCGGTATAATGGCTGCGTGGTCCCCTGGTGTTTATACTTGCGTACTATTGTTTGTACAGATGAACGTGATACCTTCAGGCGTTTGGAAATTGCTCCCAAGGATGAACCAGACTTGTGGAGGTCAATGTGGAGATGTACATTTTTTTTAGGTCTTGCCTTATTTCTTTTGATTTTCCCATGATGTCAAGCAAAGAGGCACTGAGTTTGAAGGTAGGCATTGAAATACATCCACAGGTACACCTCCAATGAACTCAAATCTAGTTAATTAAGGCCCAGTCAACTTCGTGTATGTAAACTTCTATCCCACTGGAATTGTGATACAGTGAATTTTAAGTAAAATAATATGTAAGCAATTGTTGGAAAAATTACGTGTATTGCACAAAGTAGATGTCCTAACCGACCTAACCAAAACTATAGTTTGTTAACAAGAAATTTGTGGAGTGGTTAAAAAACAAGTTTTAATGAGTGTATTTAAGTGTATGTATACTTACAACTTCAACTGTATTTTGGGTATAGTGTGTATATTTGTGTTGTATTGTACAGTGCACATTTGGAAATGAGACCTAAATCTCAACTTGTCTTCCCTGTTAAAATAAAGATAAAACAAACACATGCACATGTAACAGTTTACCTTCCGTCCCTCTCCTCGCCCCGAACCAGACACACTCTGCACACATAGACAACAGCCACCCTCGAAGCATCATTCCCCATCATGCCACAAAAGCAACTCCTTCAAGGTCTCAGAGCGAGTGACGTCACCGATTGAAACGCTATTAGCTCCCACCACCGCTAACTAGCTAGCCATTTCACATCAGTTACACTCAACCCCCTTTTGACCTCCTTTCCCGCAGCAACCAGTGATCCGGGTGAGCAGCATAAATGTAACAGTTTCACCTTCCATCCCTCTCTGCGCTCGAACCAGAGACCCTCTGCACACATACAACAGTCACCCTTGAAGCATTGCTACCCATCGCGACACAAAAGCTGCAGCCCTTGCAGAGCAAGGGGAACAACTACTTCAAGGTCTCAGAGCGAGTGACGTCACCGATTGAAACGCTATTAGCTAACTAGCTAGCTGCAGAGTGGCAGGGTAGCCTAGTGGTTAGAGCGTTGGACTAGTAACCGGAAAGTTCAAACCCCCGAGCTGACAAGGTACAAATCTGTCGTTCTGTTAACCCACTGTTCCTAGGCCATCATTGAAAATAAGAATTTGTTCTTAACTGACTTGCCTAGTTAAATAAAGGTTTTTTTTTTCAATAAAAAGAGCTCCTATCTCTGTACTGTATTTATTTCTCTATGAAGAGGCAGTAGGCACATAGGGAATAGAAGCATCTACATTATTCAGATGGTATGTATTCATAGGGGACAGACATATGGAAAGGGTATGTGCATCTACAATAGTATGTTATAAATTATGTAATGTTAGTGAGTGTGCCAGTTTCTGCAATCTATAAATAGTTCACAAATGAGAACAGCAATGGGGTCAATACTACCGAATCTGACCGCAGTGTCTCTTTCCCTCCCTTGCCACCCCCCCCCCCTGTCTCTCTCTCTGACCCAGTTAGAGATTCCCAGTTACGAACATGTACTTTTGCACTCGCTGATGTTTCACCCTATGAAAGCCCTCAGATCTGGGGATAGGGGCAAGGAGTTGATTTGGGCATCAGTTTCAACCATCTTTGTTTCTGTTTTACAGGTGTGTCTCCAGAGAAGGTGTGGCCTAAGGCAGCCACCAATGAGACACCTATCCTCGACTGCAGCCTGGAGACCAAGGCCACACCCTGCAACACAAATCAATCCTGGAGCCCTGTTTACCCTGATGACATCATCTCAAATAAATCCCAGCGCCCCATTCTGTCTCTAACCCCTCCTCTCTTCGTGCCTCTGTATTCTGATTGGAACTCAGCTCTGGCCACCTGGGGCTTTGCCTGGGAGGTCCACATCTACGGTCTAGGATCTGTGTTCGCTGCATTAGGTCTGATATCTGTACTCTGCCTGTTAGGCCTGCCCCTGCGCTGCCCCCCTGGAAGCCCCTACTTCACCCTGCTGCATCTGTTCCTCCTGGCCACTGGAGGCACTAGAGCATTCACTCTGCTGTATGATGCTTATAGTCACCAGGACCGCCTGTCTGCTCTGGGCTCTCTCCTACTTTCTGAGCTACCCTTACCCTGCCTCACCTCTGCCTTCTCCCTCTCCTTCCTCCTCATCTCCCTCCGCTCTCGCATGCACCTCTCCCTCCCTTTCTCCCTCTCTCTCTCCCTCCCTCTCTCAGCTCTACCCCGGCCCTGTCTCTTGTTCTCCCTTTCCCTGTTGCACTTTGGGGCCTCCCTGGGCTCCATAACTCTCTTCCATGTCTTCCCCAGCCTCCCTGTACTCCTCCTACTCCCCCAGGGAGTGTTCATCCTCCTCTGCCTCCTCCTCCCCTGCTCCTTCCTCCTCTTCTACTGCTTTGTACGACAAGACACCAAGCATGTCCAACGGCTGAGTGATGGTGAGGGAGAGGTAACAGGTTCCCCGGTGTTGGTGGGGCGGCCGTCCCGCTGCCCATTCGCTGAGGCTGGGGAGTGGAGCAGGGCGGCAGGGGCTGGGGTAGGAGGGTCTCTGTGCCTGTTAAGCTGTGGGGGGTTCCAGCTGTATGGGATGTTACATGCAATGGGGTTTGGAGGGGTGAGTGCTGGGGCGGGGTTTCAGCCCTGGCCTTGGTGGGGCTACCAGCTGGGCTGCAGGCTCTGTGAGGTGGGGGTGTGTCTGTCCTTGTCAATCATCGGCACTCATCCCCTCCTCTTCTGTTGCTCCAACTCCTGCCCCTGGACTAAACCCAACTGCAACCCCCGTCCTGGGTCCTGGGTGCAGCTGCCCTGTGCCTCACCCTCAGGAGGGCCTAGCCACCCCCTTCCCCTCTCCCCAGCCCTCCCCCCTCCCTACCCCTGGTCCCTGGGGCAGGAAGAGAAGCTGGTGGTATGTGATGTCATCAGTAAGCGCCAGTCCGAAGCATTCCCCCTTTATACACTAATAGACCCCCCCTCAAACGGACTGAACCTGCATCCTAACCTTAACACCCACCCTGGCCAGACCAGAACCTCAAGACACCCCCACCTCCCTGACCCTCCCAGCCCACCATGGATGCCTCAAGCTGGGGTTGCATCCCAGGGCTCTTCCCAGGCTAGTCTAGTTCTGGACACTGACTCCACAATGTACCTGCGCCCCCCCTCTCCAATCGATCTGTCCCGGAGCATAGACCAGGCCCTGTACAGCGAAACCCTGTTCCCCCACAGTCTCTTCAGTCATCCCAGGTTACTCCACGCATCCTCCAGCCTCTCCTTGAACTCCCCTGGCTCCCACCTCAGCCAGAGTGCCTCACAACCTGGACACAGCTCAGCCGACAGCTCCCTCTACCGGAGCTCTTCCTGTAGAAATGTTGATATGTCTCCTACACGGCCTCCCCAGCCAGGGTGCTTCCTCCCAGGCCACGGTGATCCCATCTCTCCCCCTGAGCGCTGGTGGAGAGGTAGTAACTCCAGCTGCATGTGCCAGGAATCCCTGAGTGGTTCTTCCCAGGGTCTTTTCTCCAGCCCGGGGGCAGGAGGGGCGCATTCGCATCCCCACTCCACGAGAGGGCAGCTCCCCTCCCAGAGCAGTCTGCCCAGGACGCTCCCCAACCTCTCCCACCACAGACGCTACCGCACCCTCAGCTCCACCTCGCAGGACAGTCAGGGGGAGGGGCGGCTGGCGGGCAGAGAGGACCTGAGTGAAAGCAGGTTGCTGGAACGGGATCTGGCCGTACAAGCGGAGTTCGTCAACGTGTGCCGACAGATCGATGCTCTTAGCGTGTGTAGTGACACTATTGACCTGTAGGTCGATACTACTGGGTTTGAACCATGAGTCATCTATGCGCCACAAGACACTGTTAGTCTGCAGAGCTAAAACAATATATTTATCTGTTATGTAAGGACATAAGGATATGTTGTAAAATGCACAGAGATTATATATTGACCTCTAGAGAGATCTAAGGACTTAACTGATTAGCTAACGTTTGTGTTTGAGTAGTTAACATTGAGCTCAATTAGCTTTTCACTGCTACATCAGATGTGTTTGGAGGCATTACTATTAATTACAGTTTTCTGGGATTCTACATGTAGAAAATAGACATAAGTTAGACTTAATTAGAACTAAATAAAGAGATACAGCTCTGTTTGATTAGTTATAAGTGTACAGTTATAGAGTTACAATATATGCTAAATGAAACCACTTTCTGAACCAACCAATGTGGAGTAGATTAGAACACTAATGTCAGTGTAGTGTTGACGATAGCCATAGACATTTGCAAGATCACTTCATGCTTTAGTGGTACTTACTGGGGGAGAGTGAACATAGTGTAACAGATGCTGTCATACCTTACATTATATCTGTTTTTTATTAAAACATTTGTTCTTATAAAGCATTTATAACTGGTGCCCTACCACAAGGGTATCTGGTTAAGTCACAACAGCAATATCAACCAGGAGTTGTGTTAGAGTGTCCAAGTGCCAAATGTTGCTATGGAACCAACACCAAATCAATCTGAGAGATCTAACAACGTTTTTCAGACAGGAACTAATCTAACTGAAAAGCAGCTCATCCTCTGATATTCACACTGACTTCAAACCTTTTTTCTACAAAGAGTATGTGTCATACTGTACATACATCATTAAAGGCTGTGTAAAAAAAAATGTAAATACAATGTACATGGAAAACATGTATACTGTATGGCATGTATCATGGACAAGGTATGATAAACAAAACATTAAGTTTATGATGTTTGAAAACACAAGTCATTAATTGTAGTGTATGAACATACAACAGATACACTATAGATAATACTGTAGACCTTTAGGGATTCTCCAACTCTATACATTGTCATGAGCTTCAGGCCATATCACATGGAGTTGTTTCAGTTGAACTTACAGTACCTGTCAAAAGATTGGACACACCTACTCATTCAAGGATTTTTCTTCATTTTTACTGATTTTTACATTGTAGAATAATAGTGGTAGAGCATGGCGCTTGTAACGCCAGGGTAGTGGGTTCGATCCCCGGGACCACCCATACGTAGAATGTATGCACACATGACTGTAAGTCGCTTTGGATAAAAGCGTCTGCTAAATGGCATATATTATTATTATTATTATAAAACTATGAATTAACACATATGGAAACATGTAGTAACCAAAAAAGTATTAAACAAATTAAAATAGATTTTAGATTCCACCCTTTACTTGATGACAGCTTTGCACACTCTTGGCACTATCCCAAACAGTTTCACCTGGAATATTTTTACAACAGTCTTGAAGGAGTTCCCACATATGCTGAGCACTTGTTAGCTGCTTTTCCTTCACTCTACCATCCAACTCATCCCAAACCATCTCAATTGGATTGAGGTTGGGTGATTTTGGAGGCCAGGTCATCTGATGCAGTACTCCATCACTCTCCATTGACCTCTGTGAAGCATTTATTTGGGCTGAATTTCAGAGGATGGTACCTAATGAACTTATCCTCCGCAGCAGAGGTAATGCTGGGTTTTCCTTTCCTGTGGCGGTCCTCATGAGAGCCAGTTTCATCATAGCGCTTGATGTTTTTTTGCGACAGCACTTGAAGAAACTTTCAAAGTTCTTGAAATTTACCAGATTGACTGACCTTCATGTCTTAATCATTTGAGCTGTTCTTGCCATAATATGGACTTGGTCTTTTACCAAATAGGGCTATCTTCTGTATAACACAACTGATTGGCTCAAACGCATTAAGAAGGAAAGATATTCCACAAATGTACTTTTAACAAGGCACACCTGTTAATTGAAATGCATTCCAGGTTACTACCTCATGAAGCTGGTTGAGAGAATGCCAAGAGTGTGCAAAGTTGTCATCGGAGAAAAGGTTGGTTAACACTTTTTTGGTTATTTCATAGTTATTTCGTAGTTTTGATGTCTTCACTATTATTCTACAATGAAAGAAAAACCCTTGAATGAGTAGGTGTGTACAAACTTTTCACTGGTACTGTAGGTGTTGAAAATTCAACATAGTTTGACGTTTTTTTCAGTAGTCAGCAGCAATAGTTAAAAATAGAAATAGTAATGAATTCAATGTCTGTTCATCTAGCTACCACAGATGTAAATCTGTAGTGTAAGCCTTGAGCGTGGTTTATGTTGCTATTAAACAGCCTAGGCTTGGGATAAGAATGAAAAATGGATTGAGGAGAAAGGGGTGAAATAAGGAGAAAGAGAAAAAGGGAGAAAGGGAACGAGTGAGGGAGCAAGCATAACAAAGACCAAACTGTCCTCTGTTGGTGTGGAAAAAATATGCTGTCGCAATGTTAGTGATGACGTTATGGGCAGAAACTGATGTAATGATGTCATGTAATGTCAATCAGCTCATTGATCATGATAGGCCTACACAACATACATACACCAAATAAAGAGATCAGTAGATTAGTCTAATTCTTTATTCTGGTGGTACAGCTTGAGTGAATTAAAAGCCAGAGATTGAGATCACCAGGATAGAACAAAATAAATAACTCTAATAAAACATCTGATCAGCTTTTGTGCAACTTTCAGCACCCAAGGTTCACTTCACACAAAGGTTAACACAACAGACAGAGTGGTTCTGTCGTTGCTGGTGGTTGACTAACAACTGATAGTGGTCTACTGTTATAAACTAGCTGCAGGTCTTCTACAGGAAGAAGATTTATGAAATGGAAGATGGATAAACAACATTTCTTCACTCACTGCCACCAGGTACAGATGTAGAATCTTCATTTGAGCCAGTTTGCTATAGCAGGAAAATAATCCTGTATCAACAGAAATGTTGAATTATTAAGTTGATCACTGGAGGTTGGTGTGGTATTGGCTGGAGTAGAATATGTGTGGAATGGTATCAAATACATCAAACATGGTTTCCATGTGTTTGATGCCATTCCCTCAGCAGCCTCCACTGATGTGGATTATAATTCAAATTTACATTTTTGAAGGGGTTGATACATTTTTGTTGGGGCAAATCAAGTCTGACATTTTAAACTGGAAATTACAAACTTTAGAAGCCTTTTTCAAACTCAAATACACTACAAGCTTGCATTTCCTGCTGTGTAAGAACATTCTGAGCAACAAAATTGTGATCAAATTAAGATCCTACATCTGCAGTAGCAGTACATGCAGCCTGGTTAACAAGATAATTATAGAAAGACATCCAGGGGTGGTTTCCAGGACACACACTACATTGAGCATGATTAAGTCCATGCCTAGGCTTAGTCTGTGTTCAGGAAACCAGCCCTAGGTATGTTACACGGTATACAGTATTATATTGTGGGCTACATATATATTCCTTTTCTCAAATCCACTCAAATACTACAGTATATATTTACAAATACATCATATTATTAACAGTCTACTGATAAATTAAACACTAGGCCAAAGTCACTGTACAAGTATGCTCTCATCAGATAACACATCACAAAACTTTACACAAAGACAAAACAGAATTTGGGTATCTACTTTCTATCTGTTTTGTTTGATTCCAAACTGATGAGAATCCAGTGAGAGCCTGATTACAGCAATATCCACAGTGTAGACCGGTGATGTAGTCAACACACTAAACCTTGAGTCAGAGTCGAGTCCAAAGTCCCTAGTGTTAAAGTCCTTTATACTTGAGTCAAGAGTTCCTTGGTAGTGCTAAAAGCTGTGGTCCAACCATTTAAAAATCTAAATTCTGTTACATTGTTGCACATTGTAAAGATATCTACATAATACAGCACTAATATTTGCTGTTGTAGCTACTTTGTTAAATCATGCAACAAAGAGATTACAAAGAGAAATCACTACTGATCGAGTCCGAGTCTTCACTGGTCGAGTCCGAGTCAAGTCATAAGTCATGAAAATCATGACTCGAGTCCAAGTCAAGTCCAAGTCCTGGGACCTTATTTATCAATATTGCGGTAGAAATTTTTATAAAATACTACTTACGAAGGGAATTTAGAATGTTTAATAAGCTAAGTGTATGTCGCACGTCACTAATTCACAGGGGAGGCATTTTAACAAAAACATTTTTATCAAAATGTGTTTTTTGGCAGAAATGCTTTCTGGAATATGTGAACTAGCCTAGCTACAAAGCAAACGGAAAAGAGATGCTGCCGTGAAGTGTTTATCCATGTACACGGGTAAGAGTCTAGCTACATTTTCAGATATTATACATTTCTAATTTTGTCAGAAAGTCATTTTCATTGCAAGTTAAAGTGTACTGTTAGTTAGCTGGATCACTAGCTAACATAACGTGTATGATCTGTGTGGTAATATTATTAGGATCCTAGAAATCTATTTGCATTGCTAGTTGTAGCCCAATGTTAGCTAGCTAGCTTTGAACCTAGTTTGTTCGCTTTAGCTACCTGCATATTCATACTGTAGCATTTTATGCATAGTGACAAGCTATGACAATCCATTTGTACTGTAGCTATGGGTTGGGAATATAGTTTATTGTTTAGCCAGGTAGCTACACATCTAAACAAGACTCCACTTAGCAAGAGAATGATTACTTGAGGTGTGTCTGAGGTTGATTATGGCCATTTATTGTATTTCAGGAACATGTGTACATGTATAGACAATAGTGACCCATACACATAACTAGATGTGGTTGGGGGTGGTTGTAGCATTTCTTTCACATGACCCATCAATGTAGACAAGTGGCTGGGTAAGCATCATCTAATTATAAATAATTTTTATCTGGACACTTTCAAAGTCAGATTAGGGTATAGGCCAAAGAGTAGATAAAGTAGAAATTGTAAAGAGATGGGTGGGGCTAAGACTTAAGAGGGTGTGAATGATGCAGAATAGATGTAGACAAAGAGCTCTCCAGTAGGTCTACCATGTATCAAAACATCCAAGGGCCCTTTCCTCAAAAGTGGGGTTACAAGTTTATAAACTTTCAAAGCAGAATTACTTTCCCATTGTTCCTCAACTGCAGTGTATGGCTGATATTCCCTTTAGTAGCTCTGAGTCTCTACTTTATTCCAATTTAAAAGTTTTTTTTTTTAATGTTGCTACTAGAACCGAATTACATTTACATTTACATTTAAGTCATTTAGCAGACGCTCTTATCCAGAGCGACTTACGAATCAAGCCGGTGGTTCACATACGGTCAAAAGAATCTCTTTAAAGCCTGTGGGGAATACACTAAGCCATACCATGAAATATAACCAACAACGGGCAAACAAAAAAAGCTACGAAAAACATATAATTTTCCGAGACTGAAATAGAGGTGCCTAGTGTCAGAGATTGAGTACAATCAAAATGTTTTACTTTGCTCACTCAGTTGTGGTTACCTGTACAAATTAAAACATAGATAAAAAGAGAGGACCATTAGGACAATTCAAGTCACTTTAGCAATGGCAAATATACTTCAAATGAGTAGCTAGACAACTCACTAATATGCCATCCATCCTTAACAGCACCCTCCTGTAGGCATATACCGTGCCTTGCAAAAGTATTCATCCCCCTTTGGCATTTTTCCTATTTTGTTGCATTACAACCTGCAATTTAAATAGATATTTATTTGGATTTAATGTAATGGACATACACAAAATAGTTCAAATAGGTGAATAGAAATTGAAAAAAATTCTTGTTTAAAAAAATTCAACAACAACAAAAAATATGGAAAAGTGGTGCGTGCCAAAGTTGCGGAGACAAAGTTGTAGAGACAAAGTTGTGGAGACAAAGTTGTGGAGAACAAAGTTGTGGAGAACAAAGTTGTGGAGACAAAGTTGTGGAGACAAAGTTGTGGAGAACAAAGTTGTGAAGAACAAAGTTGTGGAGACAAAGTTGTGGAGACAAAGTTGTGGAGAACAAAGTTGTGGAGAACAAAGTTGTGGAGAACAAAGTTGTGGAGAACAAAGTTGTGAAGAAGTACAGATCAGGGTTGGGTTATAAAAAAACATTAGAAACTTTGAACATCCCACGGAGCACCATTAAATCCATTATAAAAAAATGGAAAGAATATGGCACCACAACAAACCTGCCAAGAGAGTGCCGCCCTCCAAAAAATACGGACCAGGCAAGGAGGGCATTAATCAGAGGCAACAAAGAGACAAAGAGAAAAAGATAACTCTGAAGGAGCTACAAAGCTCCACAGTGGAGATTGGAGTATCTGTCCATAGGACCACTTTAAGCCGTACACTCCACAGAGCTGGGCTTTACAGAAGAGTAGCCAGAAAAAAAGCCATTGCTTAAAGAAAAACTAGCAAAAGGTATGTGGGAGACTCCCCAAACATATGGAAGAAGGTACTCTGGACAGATGAGACTAAAATTGAGCTTTTTGGCCATCAAGGAAAACGCTATTTCTGGCGCAAACCCAACACCTCTCATCACCCTGAGAACACCATCCTTGAAAAATATCCACACAGCATGATGCTGCCACCACCATGCTTCACTATGGAGATATTGTTCATCGTCAGGGACTGGGAAACTGATCAGAATTGAAGGAATGATGGATGGCACTAAATACTGGGAAATTCTTGAGGGAAACCTGTTTCAGTCTTCCAGAGATTTGAGACTGGGACAGAGGTTCACCTTCCAGCAGGACAATGACCCTAAGCATACTACTAAAGTAACACTCAAATGGTTTAAGGGGAAACATTTACATGTCATGGAATGGCCTAGTCAAAGCCCAGACCTCAATCCAATTGAGAATCTGTGGTATGACTTAAAGATTTCTGTACACCAGCAGAACCCATCCAACTTGAAGGAGCTGGAGCAGTTATGCCTTGAAGAATGGGCAAAAATCCCAGTGGCTAGATGTGCCAAGCTTGTAGAGACATACCCCAAGAGACTTGCAGCTGTAATTGCTGCAAAAGGTGGTTCTACAAAGTATTGACTTTGGGGGGGATGAATAGTTATGCATGCTCAAGTTCTGTTTGTTTCACAATAAAAAAATATTTTGCATCTTCAAAGTGGTAGGCATGTTGTGTAAATCAAATTATACCAACCCTAAAAAAAAATATTTTAAATCTAGGTTGTAAGGCAACACAATAGGAAAAATGACAAAGGGGGTGAATACTTTCGCAAGCAACTGTGCCGTCGCTGTTCTGCAGAATGAACGAGTTGTGCTTTCCACATGGCCACCACATTCAACAACTTATTTTGCACATCACTTAACCTATCACCTGCAGATGAGTGGAAGCCTTTTCTGTTCACATGCTGGCTGAGGCTGCATAGTTTAACTCATTTTGGGATGGTTCTATTATGGCGATGTGGGGGCCATCCATTACTCCGTTCATATTTGGGAACGCTGATGGCAAAGAAACCCCTATTGACTTCAACCTGTTGTGCGATGGTGTATGGACATTTTATGTAACTGGTCGTTTTGCTGATGACTGCATCCAAAACATAGGCTCATCAAGGGCTGTGAGATGCCGATCGGCAAGCTCACACTGAAAAGTTCCCGTTGGCAAAAACCAGAGGGTGGATAGCACTTGCATGTGCACCGGAATAGCATGTGTGTGTGCCTTTCTAAAGCAGGTCTTAAATAAAAATCCAATAAGATTTGGGAAACGATATCTGATGAGCCAATCTGTAAAAAGTCCCACCGATCTCTAAAAATGCACTCTCTGCAAAATGCAGCGTGTGCAGAAAGAGCAAGCTCAGCTAACTCTCGTTTGATTTCCCATCTGTCTTTTATAGTATTTCACCTGCACCTGACTGTAGCCTACTTTATATGAATTATTATCATAAACAGATGTTCTGACATGGTCCAATTATACAGTACCAGTCAAAAGTTTGGACACACCTACTCATTCAAGGGTTTTTCTTTATTTTGACTATTTTCTACATTGTTCAATAAGAGTGAAGACATCAAAACTATGAAATAACACATATGGAATCACATAGCAACCCAAAGTGTTAAACAAATCAAAAACATTTTATATTCTCCAAAGTAGCCACCCTTTGCACTGATGACAGCTTTGCACACACTTGGCATTCTCTCAACCAGCATCATGAGGAATGCTTTTCCAACAGTCTTGAAGGAGTTTCCACATATGCTGAGCACTTGTTGGCTGCTTTTTCTTCACTCTGCTGTCCAACTCATCCCAAACCATCTCAATTTGTTTGAGGTTGGTGATTGTGGAGGCCAGGTCATCTGATGCAGCACTCCATCACTCTCCTTGATCTAATTTTTTTACCTTTATTTTACTAGGCAAGTCAGTTAAGAACAAATTCTTATTTTCAATGACGGCCTAGTGGGTTAATTGCCTGTTCAGGGTGTGTTTGGGTCATTGTCCTGTTGAAAAACAAATGATAGTCCCACTAAGTCCAAACCAGATGGGATGCCGTATCATTGCAGAATGTGGTATCCATATTGGTTTAAAAAATCAGTGTAACCAGCAAAACACCCCCACACCACCTCCTCCATGCTTCACAGTGGAACCACACACGTGGAGATCATCCGTTCACCTACTCTGTGTCTCACAAAGACACAGCGGTTGGAAGCAAACATCTCACATTTGGACTCATCAGACCAAAGGACAGATTTCTACCGGGCTAATGTGTATTGCTCGTGTTTCTTGGCCCAAGCAAGTCTCTTCTTCATATTGGGGTCCTTTAGTAGTGATTTCTTTGCAGCAATTTGACCATGGTGACCTGATTCACGCAGTTTCCTCTGAACAGTTGATGTTGAGATGTGTCTGTTACTTGAGCTCTGTGAAGCATTGATTTGGGCTGCAATCTGAGTTGCAGTTAACTCTAATGAACTTGTCCTTGTCTCTCCTGCAGAGGTAACTGCAGCAGAGGTCTTCCTTTCCTGTGGCGGTCCTCATGAAATCCAGTTTCATCATAGTGCTTGATGGTTTTTCCGATTGACCAATTTCCGTATTGACAGATTTTCCGTATTGACAGATTTTCCGTATTGACAGATTTTCTTAAAGTAATGAAAGATCGGTTTCCCTTTGTTATTTGAGCTGTTCTTGCCCTAATATGTACTTGGTCTTTTACCAAATAGGGCTATCTTCTGTATACCACCCCTACCTTGTCACAACACAACAGACTGTCTCAAACGCATTAAGGAAAGAAATTACACAAATTAACAAGGCCCACTCGTTAATTGAAATTCATTCCAGGTCACTACCTCATGAAGCTGGTTGAGAGAATGCCAAGAGTGTGCAAAGCTGTCATCAGTGCAAAGGGTGGCTACCTTGAAGAATATAAAATGTATTTTGATTTGTTTAACACTTTTTTGCTTACTATATGATTCCATGTGTTATTTCATAGTTCTGATGTCTTTACTGTTATTCTACAATGTAGAAAATTGTACAAATAAAGATTCACAATGGAATACAATTAAATCGAAGAATGATTTAATTATTACTCAACACACAATTTCACACATTTTCAACATACAGAATATTTTCCCCATTCTATGCTTGACAAGCAGTTCCCTTATTCCGCCACTTTGCACTGTGCCTATGCATTGTTATGGCTGTGCATAAATGTATGCACACTCTCAAGCAAAGTTCATAGTGATAAATCTCACACTTTGCATGGAAATCATCTCTCACATTGTTTACCCACAGATTTGATCAAATGAGGCCCCCGGACTCTAGTACTACAACACTGGTATAGCCTCCATGTGCAGTCTTAAGGCGCTGTGGTTATCCCTGATTTAAGGCTAGCACATACCTTATAGCTTATCCTAGCTTTGGTCCTCTCTACAGTAGAGCCACAAGACAGACCTCTAGGCTATTCCATACAGTAAAAAACAATACTGTACCTCCAAACCAGTGGAGGCTGCTGAGGGGAGGACTGCTCATAATAATGACTGGAACAGAGCGAATAGAATCAAACACATGGAAACTATGTTTGATGTATTTCATACCATACTGCTCCAGCCATTACCAAGAGGCCGTCCTCCCCAAGCAAGGTGCCAACTGTGCTCCAAACACATCTGAGACCTAGGACCATGATCAACCAGAACTGGTTTAAAGAGTTACAGGGTACATAAAACAAGGATTATTATGTTTAAACAGGACACAGTAGTCACAGTTCTACATTAGCTACATACATATAAAAAATGGTCAAAGACTCCAGCCACCCTAGTCATAGACTGTTCGCTCTGCTACCACACGGCAAGCGGTACCGGAGCGCCAAGTCTAGGTCCAAGAGGCTTCTAAACAGCTTCTACCCCCAAGCCAGAAGACTCCTGAACATCTAGTCAAATGGCAACCCAGACTATTTGCATTCCCCCCTCCACACAACTGCCACTCTCTGTTGTCATCTATGCATAGTCACTTTAATTAACTCTACCCACATGTACACACTACCTCAACTAACCGGTGCTCCCGCACATTGACTCTGTACCGACACCCCCCTGTATATATTGTTATTTTTAATGCTGCTCTTTAATTACTTGTTACTTTTATCTCTTATGCGTACTTTTTGAAACGGTACTGTTGGTTAGGGGCTCATATGTAAGCATTTCACTGTAAGGTCTACACCTGTTGTATTTGGCGCATGTGACTAATACAATTTGATTTGATTTATACAGCCCGATGGCTCTGTGCCATAACCCAATACATCTGACCATTGAAGCTTAGTCCCTAGTCCCTGTGGTTTATGTCATAACATCAATTAAGTCATAGGTCAGAGGTGACTCTTTGGTCTCTCAAAAGCATCTTACACAACACAGAGAAAGAGTAGGTAGAGGTAGACAAGAGGAGAGGAGTCCAGGGGTCTTCCCTTGTATAGCCAAAGGTTTTGTAATGGTTTAACTGAGTAGTAGCTATGGTTAGGTCAGATGTGGTAACTTGGGTGGAGGTTGAGTAATGGTTGAAGGTAGGTCAGATGTGGTAACTTGGGTGGAGGTTGAGTAATGGTTGTAGGTAGGTCAGATGTGGTAACTTGGGTGGAGGTTGAGTAATGGTTGTAGGTAGGTCAGATGTGGTAAAATGGGTGGAGGTTGAGTAATGGTTGTAGGTAGGTCAGATGTGGTAACTTGGTTGGAGGTTGAGTAATGGTTGTAGGTAGGTCAGATGTGGTAATTTGGGTGGAGGTTGAGTAGTGGTTGTAGGTAGGTCAGATGTGGTAACACGGGTGGAGGTTGAGTAGTGGTTGTAGGTAGGTCACATGTATCCGTTGTGCCTGGTGGCTGCTGGTGAGGGTACACTGGGTGCTGCTCGTGAGCTCACTCTCCCTCCTCCCTCAGTATAGCCGCTTCTCATAACTACAGGAAGACAACACACAGAGACAACTGTCAGGAATACAAGTCAAGCTTAATTGAAACTCATATTACACTACATAAACTACATTGAGGGTTTTAAGAAATTGGTGGGGCTTTAAAAAAAGTAATGACCTTGATTTTTGGGTCTTCCTGAAATCAAAAAGGGACCAACGGAGAAAATTGCAGTAGGAAAAGAGTTAGAGTTGTGAGCACAGGGAGAATGTACTTACATGGCACAAAAGAATATCTATGATGAGAGCATGAGTCAGAGAAAGAGAGAAGACAGACATTGTGATGTTTTGCTTGCTTCAGTGCTACTGTTTAGGTCAGGGGTAGGCAATTCTATCCACAAATGGTCAGAGTAGGTGCAGGATTCTGCTCCAGCTAAAGCCGTGACACATCCACAACAATAAATCAACCAATCATAGTCAAAAGTGAATTACTTGCATCTGCTGTTACTGCTTTGGCTGGAGTGAAAGCCTGCACCCACAATTCACCTCGTATGGTATAACTGCCAATCTCCGGTTTAAGTAGCAACTCCTAAACAACATATAGTAAAGGAGATATGGACGGCACTGGTGAGAACAAACACACCCACTCACACACTACCACCCAGGCCAGAGATAAAGGACATCGGACACAGAACATGGGACATAACAGGACAGGTTAGTCGATCACAGAGGAGAGTAAGCACAGGATCTACAACGAATACCACAGGACAGGATGTGTAAACGATGCGAGAGCCAGGCAGGGGCAGACTTACGAGTGGAGCCCGTGTACTCCCCCCTCAACCTGAGCTGACATGGTCCTCTTCTCAAACTTCAGCTCCCCAGAGTACATCATGGACCTGGAATAACATACAACAATACAATTATATCACATCAATGGAACAGAGAGACACAGATCATATTAAAGTGGAATACAATAACACTATCTAACATCTGTTCAGACTTACCGCAGTATGCAGAGGCTCTTGGCTCCGATGTCTTGGCAGCCATGTTGTATGCCAGCGATGAGGTAGGGGGCAAACTTATGTATAGAACCTTTATCCTGAACCGACCCTGACACACCCTGAGCCACCTTCACCTTGTCCCCCTCACTGTCGAGATAAACACACAATCACAGTATCCCTATCACTGCAAATAGATAACACACACACACCTTCTCCTCCTCACACCTCTGGCCTTTGCCCTAATTACTGGAAATACACAAGACACACCGTGTCTCTCTCTCTACCTGAAGTAGCGTTTCTGGCTGCTGCTGTTCTTCTCCATGGCGTCCAGGGAGCCCATCCCGCGGTACTTCTTCAGCCGCACGCCATCTGAGAAGAAATACTCCCCCGGGGCCTCTGTGGTTGCTGCGAGCAATGACCCCATCATCACTGAAGGCATAGAAGTCAGAGGTGGAAGGAGGTGAAAGTTAGACCATTGATAGTATGGTGTACATTTTCCTGTTTGTGGGAAAGGCTAATTATAATGCTTGGTGGGTTCAACACACACACACACACACACACACACACACACACACACACACACACACACACACACACACACACACACACACACACACACACACACACACACACACACACACACAAATACACACCTGTGGATGCCCCAAGTGCGAGAGCTTTTACCACATGTCCAACGGTCTGGATGCCTCCGTCTGCAATGACGGGCACACCGAAGCGCCTGGCGTACTCTGCCACCTTGTACACTGATGTGCCCTGGGGACGCCCACACGCCATCACTGGCACACAATACAAACATAACACAAAGCAACATGTCAGCAACGTGTCAGCGATTGGACAACAAATAGTTTGTCTTTTTAACTAAACATTTGTACAAACTGTACACTCTCCTCCCTCCTCATTTGCTGTTCCTCCCCGGTCTCTCGTTACCTTCCTGGGTGATGCAGATGGAGCCGCAGCCCATCCCCACCCTCAGAGCGTCCACACCCGCATCAATCAGATTCTTAGCCTGGGCTGCAGTCACCACTACACACACACACACACACACACAGACAGAGATACAGAGATACACATAGAGAATGTAAATTGAGAATGGGGAAGAAAGAAAGAAAGAAAATGTGTGAGATTAAAATGAAAGAGACATTGCTAGAGGAGGTAGAGGAAACTCACCGTTTCCTCCCACCACCTGTAGTTCAGGGTATTTCTGTTTGATGTAGTTGATCATGTTGATCTGATAGACAGAGTTCCCCTGGGAGGAGTCCTACATGGTAAACAGACAGGGGTTAGAGAGGAGCGGAACCCAAAGATAAGACAAGTAACCAAAAATACAATATAAACAACTCAACTTCCCCAGACCCACCAGCACTACCACATCAACCCCAGCCTGCATCAGCAGGTCCAGTCTGCATTTGTCCTCCTCTCTGGTTCCGATGGCCGCTCCACACAGCAGCTGTTTCCTGGAGTCTTTAGAGGCAAGTGGGTAGTCTCGGTTCTTCTTCAAGTCTGTCCTGGCGATGATGGCAACTAGCTCATCACTGTCATTCACTATGGGCAGTTTACCTGAGAGAGACAGAAGTTCCAAACAAAGATTGATCTTTTGCCATGTCCTCTCTAAAGTGTCACTACAGGAAATGTTGTGTCACTACCATACAGCACCTTTCTTGCTGCGCTGCAGGATGTCGTTGGCCTCTTTCAGTGTGACGCCAGCTGGTGCAACCACTAAATCTTCCCTCTTTGTCATAGCCTGCAAGAATCAGCCATTCATGTAAACCTCACAGGAATAGTATTCAATTATTCAAGAAATAGACTCATCCAGTTTACAATGTGTTTTGATAGTATATTGTCAATATTGGACGTGTACAAACAAACATGTCATCCCCACACACCTCTTCCAGGGGTCTGTCATGGTCTTTCTCTGAGAGGAAGTCAATGTCTCGGGAGGTGACGATGCCCACCAGCTTGCTGCCCATCTTGCCCGTCTCGGTGACAGGGATGCCAGAGAAGCCGTGGCGGACCTTGGCTTCGAATACGTCTCCCACTGTGTGGCGAGGACTCATCACCACTGGGTCTGTGATGAAACCCTGCTCAAATTTCTGACCACAAATACATAAACATCATTCAGCGAATGTACATTTGTATTTATTAAAACAGCAAGTTTACGTGTATTCATGTACTGTTACATTGTCAAATGACGTTGTGACATGAGACTTTATACTGTTGATGTAACGATCTATCAATATACTGTATATCATCATGTTGTCCCACCGCTAGCCATCTTACCTTAACCAAGCGGACCTCGTTGGCCTGGAACTCTGGAGTACAGTTATGGTGCATGATCCCGATCCCGCCCATGAGCTATAACAAACAAAGCACTGACCAATCAGGGTTTGCCGAACAATCCAATCAGACTTCAATATGTGTCAACCAGAGTCCATGTATTACAAGACATATTTTATTTTTATTTATGGAAATAGATAAAAACTCATTACCACAATCAAAAATACCACTAGTAAATTTGTATAGTTTTAAAACATTTTAAAAGTTTTATAACAGATTTGTGGTCTTGTCTTATTGCTGTTGGCTGGCTGAGGAGATGAGGAGTGGCTCTATACTCACAGCCATAGCAATGGCCATGGAGGACTCAGTGACTGTATCCATGGGAGATGAGATGATAGGAGTCTTCAGGGTGATCTTCCTGGTCAGAGCTGAGGTCAGGTCCTAGAAACAGGAAGTAGAGGAGGAAATAGATAATTATCATCACATTACAGTGATCTGAGAAGAAAAACTTAACTACATAAATAATGACACCCTGTCACCAAATACCTGTGACTGGAAGGAAAGACCAATCTGAACATGCAACACCTCCTCATTGCCATTAGGTGGCAGCATGGACATCAGCTGTCCCTGCTCAGTCCTGTATGTACAGTCATGTACAACAGGAGACATACCCTTCTGCCAGTAGAGAACAAACAAGCTAAAAACACCAGCACCTGTAGCCTACTAAAGCAATTACCCCGGGCATGACTCTGACTCTCAGCCATGAGGGACTGGTGTTGCTATTCTCAGTGTTGTTGTGGAGTGAAGTGGTCTGACTGGCTATGTAACAGCCGAGAGTGTGTGTGTGTGTGTGTGTGTGTGTGTGTGTGTGTGTGTGTGTGTGTGTGTGTGTGTGTGTGTGTGTGTGTGTGTGTGTGTGTGTGTGTGTGTGTGTGTGTGTGTGTGTGTGTGTGTGTGTGTGTGTGTGTGTGTGTGTGTGTGTGTGTGTGTGTGTGTGTGTGTGTGTGTGTGTGTGTGTGTGTGTGTGTGTGTGTGTACACACGTTATTCAACAGAGAGGAACATAAAGCAGCCTCCTGTTCTCCTCAGGGAGGCAGAGAGGACCACATGAGAGGAGTGGTTGCACACACACACACAGGGCTATACTGGGCTGTGTATGTATAGGTACGACATCATATGCCAGAAAACAGCAATGGAGTTGACTAAAGCAGTAGCATGGCTATGATACTGTAGCTTCTGTTGTTAATTAGGAAATAAAAGGTTAAGCAAACACACTGGATACTCACCACTTCATCAGAAATAAAGTCTATGAAACCAGGCAGAATCAGGAAATCACTGTAGAGGGAGGAGAGGGACAAAAAACAAATTAACAGAGAGAATATTGTGTGGTCTATGAATACTGACATATCATGTTGTCCTGAAAGGTGGATACACATCATTCTGCCAAACAGTGAGGGACCTGTTGTGTGAACACTTCCCACGCCTTGTGTCCCAGCACCAGTCCCTTGACCCCTGCCCAGCACAGAGTCACATCCCTACACCCTCAACCACTTTGCATATCACACACTCTCACACAGACTGGAAATAAAGCCTTTTTCTAATCCTCCCACTGTACTAGATGTGAGGATATGATGTTCTCTCTGTGTAAATCTCCATTAGGACTGATAACACAAGCCTAATATACTCATTCTAATTTGAAAATAAAATATTCCTCTTATGTAAGGCTGCATAATGATGATTATTCTACTGGTCTGGTGTCACCATATCATCACAGCAGTCAATGAATGTTGGTATCACACTAACACTTATAACGTCTTACTGAAGTGGGTCTCTGCTGAGAGAGGATTTGTTATATCTATGATACATTAGTGTGGTCATTAAGATAACACACCAGCGACAGGGTAGCCTAGTGGTTAGAGTGCTAGACTAGTAACCGGAAGGTTGCAAGTTCAAAACCCCGAGCCGACAAGGTACAAATCTGTCGTTCTGCTCCTGAACAGGCAGTTAACCCACTGTTCCTAAGCCGTCATTGAAAATAAGAATTTGTTCTTAACTGACTTGCCTGGTTAAATAAAGAAAAAAAAAGAAAAATATCCATACATATTCAGCAATCTATGAAATGTTTCAAATTTAGGTGGAGGAGCACATGTCCACATGTATCAGAACTAGGACTACTACATATCATACTAGTTTGAGTGTCCCGGATATACTGTATGTTTACTATGCTGATCTATGAGACCAGGCTGAGTCACTCTCTGTCATACACTTTCAATTGGAAACATTTCAAGAATTTCAATCAAGATCATTGGAAATGCTCCTCTCTAAGTCTGGTAGAATGTATAAAAAAAATCTTACTTATATGTGAGTCCATCCCCGATAGAGAAGAGCTGCTGAGCCGTCAGTCCATCTTCAGGCACGTACCCTGTCCCTCCACTGATCAGGTAGTCGGCCATGCTGGAACACACACATGCAGTATATATACAGTACATGTGTGTATATATAAACTCAGCAAAAAAAGAAACGTCCTCTCACTGTCAACTGCGTTTATTTTCAGAAAACTTAACATGTGTAAATATTTGTATGAACATAAGATTCAACAACTGACACATAAATTGAACAAGTTCCACAGACATGTGACAAACAGAAATGGAATAATGTGTCCCTGAACAAAGGAGGGGGGTCAAAATTAATAGTCAGTATCTGGTGTGGCCACCAGCTGCATTAAGTACTGCAGTGCATCTCCTCCTCATGGACTGCACCAGATTTGCCAGTTCTTGCTGTGAGATGTTACCCCACTCTTCCACCAAGGAACCTGCAAGTTTGCGGACATTTCTGGGGGTAATGGCCCTAGCCCTCACCCTCTGATCCAACAGGTCCCAGACATGCTCAATGGGATTGAGATCCGGGCTCTTCGCTGGCCATGGCAGAACACTGACATTCCGGTCTTGCAGGAAATCACGCACAGAACGAGTAGTATGGCTAGTGGCATTGTCATGCTGGAGGCTCATGTCAGGATGAGCCTGCAGGAAGGGTACCACATGAGGGAGGATGTCTTGCCTGTAACGCACAGCGTTGAGATTGCCAGCAATGACAACAAGCTCAGACCGAGGATGCTGTGACACACCGCCCCAGACCATGACGGACCCTCCACCTCCAAATCGATTTTTCTCCAGAGTACAGGCCTCGGTGTAACGCTCATTCCTTCGACGATAAACGATCTGACCATCACCCCTGATGAGACAAAAGCGTGACTCGTCAGTGAAGAGCACCTTTTGCCAGTCCTGTCTGGTCCAGCGACGGTGGGTTTGTGCCCATAGGCGACGTTGTTGTCGGTTATGTCTGCCTTACAACAGGCCTACAAGCCCTCAGTTCAGCCTCTCTCAGCCTATTGCGGACAGTCTGAGCATTGATGCAGGGCTTGTGCGTTCCTGGTGTAACTCGGGCAGTTGTTGTTGCCATCCTGTACCTGTCCCGCAGGTGTGATATTCAGATGTACCGAAGCTGTGCAGGTGTTGTTGCACATGGTCTGCCACTGCGAGGACGATCAGCTGTCCGTCCTGTCTCCCTGTAGCGCTGTCTTATGCGTCTCGCAGTATGGACATTGCCATTTATTGCCCTGGTCACATCTGCAGTCCTCATGCCTCCTTGCAGCATGCCTAAGGCACATTCACGCAGATAAGCAGGGACCCTGGGCATCTTTCTTTTGGTGTTTCAGTAGAGTCAGTAGAAAGGCCTCTTTAGTGTCCTAAGTTTTCATAACTGTGACCTTAATTGCCTACCGTCTGTAAGCTATTAGTGTCTTAACAATCGTTCCACAGGTGCATGTTCATTCATTATTTATGGTTCATTGAACAAGCATGGGTGATACAGTGTTTAAACCCTTTACAATGAAGATCTGTGAAGTTATTTGCATTTTTACGAATTATCTTTGAAAGACAGGGTCCTGAAAAAGGGACGTTTCTTTTTTTGCTGAGTTTATATATCACACACAGTGAATTCGGGAAGTATTCAGACACCTTGACTTTTTCTGTATTTTGTTACCTAAAATTGATTAAATAGGTTTTTTTCACCTCAATCTACACACAATAGCCCATAATGACAAAGCAAAAACATTTTTAGAAATTATTGCCCATTTCTTTTTTTTTTTATGAAATCACATTTACATAAGTAGTTACTCAGTACTTTGTTGAAGCACCTTTGGCAGCAATTACAGCCTCGAGTCTTCTTGGATATGACGCTACAAGTTTGGCACACCTGTATTTGGGGAGTTTCTCCTATTCTTCTCTGCAGATCCACTCAAGCTCTGTAAGTTTGGATGAGGATTGCCGCTGCACAACTATTTTCAAGTCTCTCCAGATGTTTGATCGGGTTCAAGTCTGGGCTCTGGCTGGGCTACTCAAGGACATTCAGAGACTTGTCCCGAAGCCACTCCTGCGTTGTCTTAGCTGTGTGCTTTGGGTCGTTGTCCTGTTGGAAGGTAAACCTTCATCCCAGTCAGAGGTCCTGAGCAGGTTTTTCACCACTTTGCTCCTTTCATCTTTCCCTCGATACTGACTAGTCTGCCAGTCTGCAAATGACACCTCCCTCTGCAACTGGATCCTGGACTTCCTGACGGGCCGCCCCCAGGTGGTGAGGGTAGGTAGCAACACATCTGCCATGCTGATCCTCAACACTGGAGCTCCCCATGGGTGCATGCTCAGTCCCCTCCTGTACTCCCTGTTCACTCACGACTGCATGGCCAGGCACGACTCCAACACCTTCATTAAGTTTGCTGACGACGCAACAGAAAAGGCTTCTCAACAGTTTTTACCCACAAGCCATAAGACTCCTGAACAGGTAACCAAATGGTTACCCGGACTATTTGCATTGTGGGCCCCGCCCCCCAAACCCTATTTTACACTGATGCTACTCTCTGTTTATCATATATGCATAGTCACTTTAACTATACATTAATGTACATACTACGTCAATTCTAGGTTAGACTACTGCAATGCTCTATTTTCCGGCTACCCGGATAAAGCACTAAATAAACTTCAGTTAGTGCTAAATACGGCTGCTAGAATCCTGACTAGAACCAAAAAATTTGATCATATTACTCCAGTGCTAGCCTCTCTACACTGGCTTCCTGTCAAAGCAAGGGCTGATTTCAAGGTTTTACTGCTAACCTACAAAGCATTACATGGGCTTGCTCCTACCTACCTCTCTGATTTGGTCCTGCCGTACATACCTATACGTACGCTACGGTCACAAGACGCAGGCCTCCTAATTGTCCCTAGAATTTCTAAGCAAACAGCTGGAGGCAGGGCTTTCTCCTATAGAGCTCCATTTTTATGGAACGGTCTGCCTACCCATGTCAGAGACGCAAACTCGGTCTCAACCTTTAAGTCTTTACTGAAGACTCATCTCTTCAGTGGGTCATATGATTGAGTGTAGTCTGGCCCAGGAGTGGGAAGGTGAACGGAAAGGCTCTGGAGCAACGAACCGCCCTTGCTGTCTCTGCCTGGCCGGTTCCCCGTTTTCCACTGGGATTCTCTGCCTCTAACCCTGTTACGGGGCTGAGTCACTGGCTTGCTGGGGCTCTCTCGTGCCGTCCCTGGGGGGATGCGTCACCTGGGTGGGTTGATTCACTGTTGTGGTCGGCCTGTCTGGGTTCCCCCCCACCCCTTGGGTTGTACCGTGTCGGAGATCTTTGTGGGCTATACTCGGCCTTGTCTCAGGATGGTAAGTTGGTGGTTGAAGATTTCCCTCTAGTGGTGTGGGGGCTGTGCTTTGGCAAAGTGGGTGGGGTTATATCCTTCCTGTTTGGCCCTGTCCGGGGTGTCCTCGGATGGGGCCACAGTGTCTCCTGACCCTCCTGTCTCAGCCTCCAGTATTTATGCTGCAGTAGTTTATGTGTCGGGGGCTAGGGTCAGTTTGTTTATCTGGAGTACTTCTCCTGTCCTATTCGGTGTCCTGTGTAAATCTAAGTGTGCGTTCTCTAATTCTCTCCTTCTCTCTTTCTTTCTCTCTCTCGGAGGACCTGAGCCCTAGAACCATGCCCCAGGACTACCTGACATGATGACTCCTTGCTGTCCCCAGTCCACCTGGCCATGCTGCTGCTCCAGTTTCAACTGGCCTGGGCCCTAGGACCATGTCCCAGGACTACCTGACATGAGGACTCCTTGCTGTCCCCAGTCCACCTGGCCATGCTCCTGCTCCAGTTTCAACTGTTCTGCCTTACTATTATTCAACCATGCTGGTCATTTATGAACATTTGAACATCTTGGCCACGTTCTGTTATAATCTCCACCTGGCACAGCCAGAAGAGGACTGGCCACCCCACATATGCTCTCTCTAATTCTCTCTTTCTTTCTCTCTCGGAGGACCTGAGCCCTAGGACCGTGCCCCAGGACTACCTGACATGATGGCTCCTTGCTGTCCCCAGTCCATCTGACTGTGCTGCTGCTCCAGTTTCAACTGTTCTGCCTTATTATTATTTGACCATGCTGGTCATTTATGAACATTTGAACATCTTGGTCATGTTCTGTTATAATCTCTACCCGGCACAGCCAGAAGAGGACTGGCCACCCCACATAGCCCGGTTCCTCTCTAGGTTTCTTCCTAGGTTTTGGCCTTTCTAGGGAGTTTTTCCTAGCCACCGTGCTTTTACACCTGCATTGTTTGCTGTTTGGGGTTTTAGGCTGGGTTTCTGTACAGCACTTTGAGATATCAGCTGATGTACGAAGGGCTATATAAATAAATTTGATTTGATTTGATTTGATTTGAATTGGCCCGAACAACCAGTGCTCCCGCACATTGGCTAACCGGGATATCTTCATTGTGTCCCACCACCCGTCAACCCCTCCTTTTACGCTACTGCTACTCTCTATTCATCATGTATGCATAGTCACTTTAACCATACCCACATGTACATACTACATCAATAAGCTTGACTAACCGGTGTCTGTATATAGCCTTGCTACTGTTATTTTCAAATGTCTTTGTACTGTTCTTTTTCTTCAGTTACCTACACACACACACCTTTTTTTTCGCACTATTGGTTAGAGCCTGTAAGTAAGAATTTCACTGTAAGGTCTACACCTATTGTATTCGGCGCAAGCCAGAAGAGGACTGGCCACCCCACATAGCCTGGTTCCTCTCTAGGTTTCTTCCTAGGTTTTGGCCTTTCTAGGAAGTTTTTCCTAGCCACCGTGCTTCTACACCTGCATTGCTTGCTGTTTGGGGTTTTAGGCTGGGTTTCTGTACAGCACTTTGAGATATCAGCTGATGTACGAAGGGCTATATAAATACATTTGATTTGATTTTGATTTGATTTGATTTGAAAAACATCACCACAGCATGATGATGCCACCATGCTTCACTGTAGGGATGGTGCCAGGCTTCCTTCAGATGTGACGCTTGGCATTCAGACCAAAGAGTTCAATCTTGGTTTCATCAGACCAGAGAACTTTGTTTCTCATGGTCTAAGAGTCCTTTAGGTGCCTTTTGGCAAACTCCAAGCAGGCTGTCATGTGCCTTTTACTGAGGAGTGACTTCCGTCTGGCCACTCTACTATAAAGTTCTGATTGGTGGAGTGCTGCAGAGAGGGTTGAGCTTCTGGAAGGTTCTCCCATCTCCACATAGGACTTCTGGAGCCCTGTCAGAGTGACCTTCAGGTCCTTGGTCACCTCCCTGACTAAGGCCCCTCTCTTCCCGATTGCTCAGTTTTGCCGGGCGACCAGCTATATAAAGAGTCTTGGTGGTTCCAAACTTCTTCCATTTAAGAATGATGGAGGTCACTGTGTTCTTGGGGACCATCATTATTTTGGTACTCCTCCCCAAACAATCAGAAAGGGGATTCATCAGAGAAAATTACTTTACCCCAGTCCTCAGCAGTCCAATCCCTGTACCTTTTGCATAATATCAGTCTGTCCCTGATGTTTTTCCTGGAGAGAAGTGGCTTCTTTGCTGCCCTTCTTGACACCAGGCCATCCTCCAAAAGTCTTCACCTCACTGTGCGTGCAGATGCACTCACCCCTGCCTGCTGCCATTCCTGAGCAAGCTCTCTACTGGTGGTGCTCATCAACTTCAGGAGACGGTCCTGGCGCTTGCTGGACTTTCTTGGGCGCCCTGAAGCCTTCTTCACAGCAATTGATGCGCTCTCCTTGAAGTTCTTGATGATCAGATAAATGGTTGATTTAGGTGCAATCTTAGTGGCAGCAATATCCTTGCCTGTGAAGCCCCTTTTGTGTAAAGTAATGATGACGGCACGTGTTTCCTTGCAGGTAACCATGGTTGACAGAGGAAGAACAATGATTCCAAGCACCACCCTCCTTTTGAAGCTTCCAGTCTGTTATTCGAACTCAATCAGCATGACATAGTGATCTCCAGCCTTGTCCTTGTCAACACTCACTCTTGTGTTAACAAGAGAATCACTGACATGATGTCAGCTGGTCTTTTTATGGCAGGGCTGAAATGCAGTGGAAATGTTTTGGGGGGATTCAGTTCATTTGCATGGCAAAGAGGGACTTTGCAATTAATTGCAATTTATCTGAACACTCTTCATAACATTCTGGAGTATATGCACATTGCCATCACACAAACTGAGGCAGCAGACTTTGTGAAAATGTATATTTGTGTCATTCTCAAAACTTTTGGCCATGACTGTACTGTACGTAGTTGTCTTTCTACAGCCCCTAATGATATGAATGGATAGGGGATAACATCAAAACAACACTAATTTACCTTCAGTGTGGTTGTTTACCTTTCAATTAGATAAATAGCTTGGCTCTGTAATCTGGAAATGTTGATGAACCTACAGACTCTATAACCCTGTCAACGGAAAGTCTTTCACTCTGTGTGACGGTCAAGCAGCAGGTAAGAGGCTTTAGTTACGTCACTGTCTCCTGATAGCAGATAACTGGGATTTATAAAGCTCACTGACAACGTCAATGACAACACCTTGACTGGCACATGGATGTTTGGTAGTTCATTAATGTAGATGAAAGCCAGTAATTCACTAGGCCAGTGGGGTCTGGCACCTGGGACCGAGCTAGGGCCTAGTTGTTGACTGATGGTTAGAGCAATTGGAGTTTAGATGATGACAAATGGTATAGGCGGACTAGTTTTGTTTGTTACCTGTGTGTGTGCGCGTGTGTGTCTGGCTCACCTTTCAGGTTCATATCCGGCTTGGATGCGTGTGGCATTGTATCTCTGCGCGGCCGTCTCGTGCCCGTGGCCGTGAGGGTTGGTGTGCGTGTAGGCTCCACGAGGGTTGGAGTTGGGGTGTGTGTGTTCCCCTTCACGGGGCGAGAGGCGCGGCCTGGCAGGCTCAGTGTCACCAACTATACGGCGGTAGTCGATCTGGTAGGTGTCTTGCTCAAGCTCACCAAACCGGTCGTAGCCTTGACCCTCCATCTCTGAGAAATCCAGGGCTAAGGCCTCCACGGTCGTCCTCTCTCACACACAGACCTGACTGACTCCTTTCACACACACACACTCATGCACACAACCTGACTTACCTCTCACACACATACACAACCAATGCCTCTGACACACTTGAGGCCTCGATCAAGTATCACATGCACATTCAATGCCTTACAATTACAATGCCTCATTCAAACAAACCTGGCATATCACGGACACCTGCACACCCAACGCCACTAGAACAGACTTCCCCAGAGTGTGTTCTTTCTCTAACACACTGCTTACATGAGTGGTCTGTGTCCATTCACTGCCACAGTCGTTATCAGAAACACACAGACACACTGTCTCACAACTGTGTCAATTAAATAGCCCTCCTCTAAATCCTCCTGTCACTGTCTTTGGGGTGTTCTCCTGTCTCTCTGCAGATACAGTCTATGGGAGATAAGGCCTAAAAGTGGGATCTCTGGTGGTCCTGAGACTGATGTACAGAAAGATGGAGAACTACCTCTCTCTTCGTTAGACAGAAGTAGGGAGGGTGGGTCACGCTGCAGGCTCAGGAGTCCTCTGAGGAGGATACAGTTGCAGTGAGCTGAAATCCTAGGTCCTGGGTGAGGCTGAGTGAGTGTCCCCTGGATGTCCTCCGGTCAGGCAGGGTGGTGAGTCCCAAAGGGGAGAGGGAGCTGGGAGGGTAGATCAGCCCCCCTAAGGCCTGGAGAGCTTTGGAAGCTGAGCTAGTGGAAATGTGAGAGCAGTTTGTTCCTGAGACGACCAGACTATTTTTCCTCCTCTCCTGGCTTAGCTCTGTTTGTGACAGTTGTAGACGTCAGTCCTACAAAGAGGATTGGAGGAATTAAAGCAGGAGGGGAAACTGGCTGGAGGGAGAGATGAGAGAGGGAGTGAGAGTTCAGTGATAGAGAAGGGGTGGAGAGCTGTAAAACACACTTTCCCAGTATCTCCATGGTGAGGGGTGTGTGTTATCAGTCTCAGACTGTATTTTGTAGGCAGGTTACCTAAATGTAACTCTGTGCTCTGCTGAAACCATTGACTGAGGGGAGAGTGACTGGATTGCTAGGGGCATTTTCAGGAACATCATCTGCAGATGATTAGTGCTTGTGACAGTTGCTGAGGGATTGGACCAGCAAAGCCTATTTAATACTCACTTACAGTCTCTTTCTCTCCCATTCTCTTTCTTTCTCCAGTAGCCTCTCCCCTCTAATCCCATCCCATATTGAAAAAAAAGTATTCGTATTTTACTCTGTGGATGTAGGCCGATCTGTATTCTACATGTAATACAAACATGCATTTTCTTACATAACACAATGGAACGCCACAAGTATATTTGTATCCGAACTTCCACCACTTTGTGCCCTGCTGAACTCGCCCCAAGTGGCATCCGTGATGATGACGTCTAATAAACGTGACAGCCACTGCAGTTGTAAAGACGCGACGAAAATGGCTACGTGTGTAATGCTACGTTGCTTGTCTTCCAACTTTACCTCTGCCATGCCCTTTCTCTACAGTTCGGCACAGCTAACTCCCTCTCGGCTGGTATCCAGGGCATATGGACTACGGACTCTGTTCACTACCACCCGACTCTCATCAGGTACTTGGTTGTGGACCTCGCAACACAGGTGGCTAGCTAACACGCTAACGTTAGCTAGTTCATAACAAGGACGTTCTTGTTTTGCATAGCACGGACATAACGTAGCTAGTTAGCTAAGCGTGTAGATTAGAATTAGACGAATAACTTTTTAGGTTTGTCGACTTATGTGTAGCTACTCGAACTAATTGCAATTTTCGCCTGAATTCCACAGCTCTTAAATTCACAGACAAACACGAATGGATACGAGTAGAGGGGGAGGTAGGGACGGTTGGCATCAGCAAATTTGCTCAGGTGGGTTGTTCTCGAGGCATGCTATCACTAGTTCTTAAAGACATGTTTCGGTACCTGAGTGATAAATAAATTATTTAAACCTGCTTTGGGCTGGATGTGTCAATGTGTAGTTCATACATGCAAAATTAGTATTACCTCAATTAGCCATGAAAGTGACTTTTCTTGAATCTGTGCCATGCCATTTTCACTACATAGTAATTAGTACTAGTAATTAAAGTTGTAGCCAATGAACTTCTTCAGCCCCTCGCATTTGAGTGACAACTAACAAAAGGTCTTCTCAGCGATATCCAAGGAGTTTGCAGGGTGGACACAGCAGAGAGGGGGAGCAATGTGTTGCACATACGTGACCTAGTATGCAAATTTCGTGGACCTCTTTTGGCTTGTGAGTGCTAATTTCAGAACTACTGGCTAAAAAGTATACACAAGTACCGGACAATCTCTTTAAGAGCCCCATTAGGACATGTGGTTTTCTTACCAACCCACTGTTAGTATATGTTGTGGCGCTCCCAACACATCATGGATCATCAGTGTTGTTGGGACTGACACGTCTCATTTAATTGGTAAAATCTAAATCTGTGTCCTGCAGGAGGCTCTAGGAGATGTGGTGTACTGTGGACTACCAGAGGTTGGCACACAGCTGGCACAAACTGGTAAGCAGCAAATCAAATTAGCAGATGTTAATGCGAGTGTAGCGTAATGCTTGTGCTTCTAGTTCTGACAATACAGTAATAACCAACGAGTAATCTAACCTAACATTTTCACAACAGCTACCTTATACACACAAGTGTAAAGGGGTGAAGAATATGTACATAAAGATATATGAATGAGTGATGGATGATAGCGGGGTGACCATGCAGTTGCTCGGGTGTTTGTTGTCCTTGATGATTTTTATGGCCTTCCTGTGACATAGGCTGGTGTAGGTGTCCTGGAGGGCAGGTAGTTTGCCCCCGGTGATGCGTTGTGCAGACCTCACTACCCTCTGGAGAGCCTTACAGTTGTGGGCGGAGCAGTTGCCGTACCAGGCGGTGATACAGCCCGACAGGAGGCTCCTGATTGTGCATCTGTAAAAGTTTGAGTGCTTTTGGTGACGTGCCGAATTTCTTCAGCCTCCTGAGGTTGAAGAGGCGCTGCTGCACCTTCTTTACCACGCTGTGTGTGGGTGGACCAATTCAGTTAGTCCGTGATGTGTATGCCGAGGAACTTAACTTTCTACCCTCTCCACTACTGTCCCGTTGATGTGGATAGGGGGGTGCTCCCTCTGCTGTTTCCTGAAGTCCACAATCATCTCCTTTGTTTTGTTGACGTTGAGTGTGAGGTTATTTTCTTGACACCACACTCCGAGGGCCCTCACCTCCTCCCTGTAGGCCGTCTCGTCGTTGTTGGTAATCAAGCCTACCACTGTAGTGTCGTCTGCAAACTTAATGATTCGGTTGGAGGAGTGCATGGCCATGCAGTCGTGGGTGAACAGGGAGTACAGGAGAGGGCTCAGAACGCACCCTTGTGGGGCCCCAGTGTTGAGGATCAGTGGGGTGGAGATGTTACCTACCCTCACCACCTGGGGGTGGCCCGTCAGGAAGTCCAGTATTCAGTTGCACAGGGTGGGGTCGAGACCCAGGGTCTCGAGCTTGATGATGAGTTTGGAGGGTACTATGGTGTTAAATGCTGAGCTGTAGCATTCTTGCATAGGTATTCCTCTTGTCCAGATGGGTTACGGCCATGTGCAGTGTAGTTGCGCTAGTTGTTTAGCTCAGTTACCTTCGCTTTCTTGGGAACCGGAACAATGGTGGCCCTCTTGAAGCATGTGGGAACAGCAGACTGGGATAAGGATTGATTGACTATACCCGTAAACACACCAGCAAGCTGGTCTGCGCATGCTCTGAGGCTGGGATTGCCGTCTGGGCCTGCAGCCCTGCGAGGGTTAACACGTTTAAATGTTTTATTCACGTCGGCTGCAGTGAAGGAGAGTCCGCAGGTTTTGGTAGCGGGCCGTGTCAGTGGTACTGTATTGTCCTCAAAGTGAGCAAAGAAGTTGTTTAGTCTGTCTGGGAGCAAGACATCCTGGTCTGCAACGGGGCCGGTTTTCTTTTTTTATTTCGTGATTGACTGTAGACCCTGCCACATACCTCTTGTGTCTGAGCCACGGTGGTCCTTCTGTAGCTCAGTTGGTAGAGCATGGCGCTTGTAACGCCAGGGTAGTGGGTTCGATCCCCCGGGACCACCCATACGTAGAATGTATGCACACATGACTGTAAGTCGCTTTGGATAAAAGCGTCTGCTAAATGGCATATATTATTTATATATTATGAGCCGTTGAATTGTGACTTTACTTTGTCTTTATACTGATGCTTAGCTTGTTTGATTGCCTTGTGGAGGGAATAGCTACATTGTTTGTATTCGGTCATGTTTCCGGTCACCTTGCCCTGGTTAAAAGCGGTGGTTCGCGTGAATGATGCCATCAATCCACAGTTTCTGGTGTGGGAATGTTTTAACAGTTGCTGTGGGTACGACATTGCCAATTAACTTGCTCACCGAATCAGCGTATTCGTCAATGTTGTTTGACGCAATGCCGAACATATCCCAGTCCACGTGATCGAGGCAATCTTGAAGCATGGAATCAGATTGGTCGGACCAGCGTTGAACAGACCAGAGAGCGGGAGCTCATGACCTGGCCTATCGCTGTCCTCTTTTTAGATGAATTTGGAGCATTGGAGAGTGTGAAGGCAGCCAGTGAACTGTACTCTCCTCTAACCGGGGAAGTAACAGAGGTCAACACACTCCTGGCAGACAACCCCGGCCTCGTCAACAAGTCCTGCTACAAAGACGGTGAGCACAGACACCCGCGCGCAGACATACAGTGAGCTCCAAAAGTATCCGGACAGTGACACATTGTTTTGCTGTTTTGGCTCTGTACTCCATAACTTTGGATTTGAAGTGATACAATGACTGAGGTTAGAGTGCAGACTGTCAGTTTTAATGTGAGGGTATTTTCATATCGGGTGAACCATTTAGAAATGACAGCATTTGTTAGACGCACAAATATACAAGAAATGTGTGCTTCTGTAGCTTTCTCACTTATTTTTCACAATTTACTCAGGATTATCCGTAATCTTGGTAGCGTCCACATTAATGTAGAAGTGTTTCAAAACATATATTCTTATTTACAATAAAAGTCACTCCAAAATGATTTATTTACCATTAATTTCTATTGGGCACAAAATAATCTGAAACGCAACCAAAACAAACAACAAATGCATCCAACAAATTTGTAGAGTCACAAGCTTGATGTAATCATTGCGTGTTGTGAATATGGGACCAAATACTTAACTTTGGACTACTTTAATACACACAGGTGAATTTGTCCCAATACTTTTGTTCCCCTAAAATGGGGGGGAAGAGACTGTACAAAAGGTTAAGTAATTTCCAAATGGTCTACCAATATGGATGAAAATACCTTCAAATTAAAGCTGCCAGTCTGTAGTTTAACCTCATAGTAGTTGTATCATTTCAAATCCAAATTGCTGGAGTACAGAGCCAAAACAAAATTTGTCACCGTCCCAATACTTTGAGCTCACTGTATATGCATACACTAGTCTAAACGCTTTCTTGACACGCACACAAACACGCATATTAGTGATTATTTTAGAAATAATATTCAAACAAGGCCTGTGACTAGGCTCACCTCTGACTTCTAATCCTTGCTCCGACAGGATGGCTGATGAAGATGACCATTGCTAACCCTAAGGAGTTGGATGCTCTGATGGATGAGAAGGCTTATGAGAGATACATCAGATCCATAGAAGACTAGCATCGCCTGGACCCTCATCACCCCCTCACCTGCCTAGCAATCCCTACTAGAGAGGAAGTGCACCAGTTGTGCCGGGAGTCAGATGTGACACTACACCGGGAAACCACCAGAAACGCCAGAGAAGCAGCAGAGCTCATCCTTATTGACTTGCCAGTGTTATTGTGGTCTGAATGTTAAGTCTTTAGTGTACTGGTAATGACTATGACCTAATGGGGATGTTGGGAGCAAATGTCTTACACATGTGGCATGACGTACTCTACATGGCTGATGTAGAGTGATACTGTACGAGTCCTGATGCATTCTCTGGCTGAATCTCAAGTCTTATCCTTGATTCCTTGTGTCCTTTCTCTGCCTCCTTAAAACATTAGAGGGTTTCATTATGTTTTGAGGAGTTAAGGACACAAAATAATTGAGGAAAATACTTTAAGATTAATCCTCAGTCTTCTACTCAAAAGCCTTCCCCAAGCACAGGGGATGAGGAACGTTTGGTGCATTCATAATTAAGTGAGAAGTTGTTAATTATACCAGTTTGATGTATTCACATGCTTTTAACTCATTGAGAAATGGGATGATTGAGTTGTAGGGGGGTTTAAGTGGATTTTTCCCAGTTGTGTGTGGTAAATACCACCTTCCCACTTGGTTATGAATGCAGCATCACGACTGAACACTACTGGGAAAAAATAGTGCAATTCTGAGGACTATCAAATACAGCTGTCTGGATCAGTCCATCTGGTAGGGGAGGGGGAAGGGTTAATAATAAAGCACTTTGGATCTGGAGCAGGCTGGTTTATACTGTATGTTGTTGTGCGTCTGTGCGCACAGCATGTACTGGCACTGAAGATTACGTACAAATAAAACTTGCACTTCCTTGTGTGTTTACTTAGTGCAAGTCATGTCCACTTCATCCCCCCTGGGTACTTTTACTGAGATGTCTGTGTAGCCTCTGATACTAGTTTGGAAAGACAGCACTTAAAGATTATTTTCATTCATGTTTATATTTGCTTGAATTCCTTAGCACAAATATTGCACTTTAACACAATGACACCTAGTAGCAGTGCTTGCAGTTGATTCAGCCTGCATTACTGAATTATGATTGGTAAAGGACTAAAATGTAAACCAATTCAATTAAACAGCAGTTTGTCCTTGTTACACAGACTAACCACACTGTTCCCGCACCGATGACATGGATGTCGATTAAGGCAGCCCCCCCACATCTCTGATTCAGAGGAGTTTGTTTTACATTGCAGTTGTACAACTGGCTTGGTGTACCATTAAACTCTAACCCATGATGTGGTACCTAGTTTTGCAACAGTTCTATCAGTGTAGGCTGATCTTTAACCCCTGCCCTCTTGGTCATCTGTGAAACGTAGCCACTCCCCCAGGCACAGAGGATAGCCTGGCCTTAGCAGCAGGGGTCCTCCTAACCCTTCCCCGGGTCAAATGGGGGTGTGCCAGTCCCTCTATCTTTCTCTGGTCTCTCCCTCCCCTCTTTCATCACGCTGGTCATGAAGTCTGTCTGGTTCAGGAAGGCGATGGTCTCATCCCGCCTGCAACTCACATGGGGGTTAGAGGCAGCGTCCGGGTCTGGATCATCTGATTGGTGTTTGAACTCCATGCGGGTGATGACAGGCAGGAGGAACTGCCTATCTGTGTTGACTACGAATCCCTGAGAGAGAAGTTGTCACTCACTCAATTTAGCAAAATTCCCAGTGTGACATTTGTACATAAAATACACCATTATAAAATGGCTAAAGGCTTTAAAAAAAAAGAGAAGAAATCATACAGGAAAAATAGTACTGAGGACCACTCATGAGACACAATACAATAGAAGCAGTGAGTTGATGAACACCCAGGGCCTCCGAGACCAGGGGGGGGGGACCAGGTCCACGTACTCCCCAAAATGCCTCCTCACCAACTTCACGTCCTGCAGAGAGAGGTTCCTTTCCTCCAGATCTGTCAGTGTAGAGCAATAAGGAAAGTGTAACACTCACACTTCTATACAGAGAAACACATGAGAGTTGAATTAACTTAGGAGCAAGGCTATGGTAGGGTTATGGTAACTACAGTAAGGTTAGGTTCAGGTTATTACAATGAGGTTAGGATAAATCTGGTAAGATAAGGGTAACTATGGTAAGGGTATAGGTTAGGATAAGGCTGTTGCTCTTGTCTTACCGGTGCGGCACAGCATGGAGGCTGGACACTTACAGGGTTTGTGTATGAAGTCATCAGGCACAGCAGCCAGCTCAGGACACCACGTCCTGGCGTAACTTCCGTTAGGGTCACAGGTCATGGCCGCGTCAACAGGATGCATGACAAAGTTCCAGTGGTCCAGACCACACATGCCTCCATTCTGCCACATCACTGCATTTTTGGCCATGTCAGCATCTACCAGGGTGTCCTACACACACAGTAAAATGTGAATTAAACAGACAAAAGCTCTATATTCTGGTGTGTGTGTTCACCTGAAACCAGCAGTATCCCTCCTGCCATGGTAGATGGAGGTAAACTATGAGGAAAGATAGTTGTTCATCATCTCATATAGTTGTTCATCCATTCAGTCAGCCACAGCTGTCTACTATACGCAGGGGTGGGCAGTTCCAGTCATCAAGGGCCTGATTGGTGTCACAGTTTTTCCCCAGCCCCAAATAACACGCCTGACTCCAATAATCACCTAATCATGAGCTTCAGTTTAGAATGCAATTTGATTAATCAGCTGTGTTTGCTAGGGATGCAGAAAAATCAATCAGGCCCACGAGGACTGGAGTTGCCCACCCCAACCTGTCCTGCCTCTCTGCCGTGCCTTCAGATGATCCTGCTCACAACTCCACCGAAGGGCCTGATTGGACAGAAACCAGGAAGCGAGTGAGTGTTCTGCTTTCATTGGATACAAACCAGGAAGAGGATCAGTGTTAACCCTGCCCTTACCTTGTCTCAGTGGTTCCCAAGGAAGGTCAGGGAACAGTGTTGACTGCCAGTAGGCCAGGTCCCTCCAGGACAGTTTTCATATGAACTTGGGGGGTCGGCAGCGTACCCCTTTCACGTGCCACAGTGAAAAAACTACTGTAACTGTCACTGCCATAATATTTTAAATATCCAAAGTGTATATCTAGAATGAGTCATAATCATCCATGAAAAGACATATTTAAATGTACATTTCTTTGAATTTTTCATACGTTTTTCAGTTATCAATTCTGGTGATAGTAGGAGAGAAGTGAGTAGGCTGGGTCGTCACTAGTTACCACAGCCACAAAGACATAAACCCCGCCTATTTCTGCATTTATTTTCTTAAAATTGGATTTTAAACATAAACTTAACCACACTACTAACCTTATGTCCAGCCTTAAATTATGATCTAAAAGCTATTTTTGTTTTAATTCATTGTTATGATATAGACCATTTGACTTTGTGGCTGTGCTATCTAGTGAAACATAAATGATTGACTCAACAGCTGATCTCTAGTTAACCCTCCTGCTCTGTTCCGGCCTAATTGGACCGATTTACAAATTTTCTCTCTGAAAAGAAATGTAGTTTATTTCATCTGATTGTCATAAGGTTCCATGATTTTGTCCACACAGGGCATCTGAACATACAAAATACATTTGGAGGATTTTCATAAAATGTAGGTTGCTTTATTTAACTTTTGGTCATTAGAAATGAATGGGTGAGACTACAATTAGTGTATAAATGTGTGTTTGAGCACACACACACACACCTCATTCCCCTTCTTGGCTTCCATGACAACCCCCACGGGAACCTTTCCCCAATAGAATCTTTCCCCCACGGGAACCACACCTGTTGGCATTCTCACAAACAATTGTAACATTGTTTCAACTAATATATAGAACTGTTCTCTCAGCTCTGGTATATAAAGCTTTTTTGAGGCCTTGCTCACAATTCATTCTGTGGCAGCACAATGACTAAACAGTATACTGTATGTGAGGCTCTTGATCATATCTTTGATCATGACACTGGTGAGGAGGAGAGAATCCTTGTTAAACTTTGACAAAACGTAGTCTGTGATAAATAGCACAATATGTTTGCTCTGAATATTTGTTTTAGTCAAAATAATCCATACATTATGCTTTTTTTACTCAAAAACGAGTTGTATGAGCTCAGGTCAATGAGGCCTACAGGCCATAAATAGCAAATAGAAGTTCAAAACGTGTAATGTTCACAAGAACTTAAGTTGATATAAAAATCGAACACAACATTAGGTGATAATATATGTATTATTGTGTATTTTTAATCAGCTATAATGGGGTGGTCATTTTGAACCGGGAACACAGAATTCATTAACATGAAATGAACACAACAGGAGGGTAAACAAACACAGTCCAACACTATTTTGTAATCTGATGCAATGCAATGCAACATTTTGACCAGTAGAGAGCACACAAGTCTAAAATATGACAGACATGAGTCATTTTCTACGCTCATGGTGCTCCGGAGCACCCCTCAGCTCCCCTCTTCACACTAAAGACAAATCAAATCATCATAATTATCATCATCGTCCAGTCTAGCCATCCTACAACCTCTCCCACCAACTTTCATAACCTTCATTTATTCTCTTGATCCTTATACTATACTGAAAGGATGCAGGAGAGAGAGGGGAGAGGGAGTGGGAGAGAGAGATCAATAGTGTTTAGACAGGGTATGTAGTCTCTAAGTGTGTGATCAATAGAGAACAGGGGGAGATTAGCTGGCTTCTCTCTCAGTTTCCCACTAACAGACAGATCAGTGAATGGACCAATCTGCCCTCAGGCTAAACACATTGACCTGCTGTTTCAGTCTTCTGTCTCGTGCTATCAATAAAGATCTGTTTTGAATGCATACCTAAGAGATCAAAGAGAGAGACAGAGAGAAAGGTGAAAGGAGAAGAGAGGAGGTGAGGACGGGAGATGAGAGGAGCGCAAGAGAGAGGGAAGGGAGAGAGATAACGAGTAAATGAGCAGACAATAGTGTTGCGCTGTACCTCCAAGTCTTTGTCCTGCCAACAAGGCACATGTCCACAGCTCTGACTCCTTAACACAAATGTACACACGTGCACGCCCCTATAAAAATCACCATAACATCTCCAGGACAATTCATGTAAAGACAGATTAAAAACTAAGTGAGGAGAAACGGGCCACTGGAATAGCTATTTGCAACTCATAAATCATTCTGACACACAGGCGCGCACGCACGCACGCACGCACGCACGCACACACACACAGTAATTAAACAGTGGCTATGTACTCTCTCTTGGTGTAAATCAGACATGCAGACACAGTTATCACATTAGGGAGGTCTGCCATGTAGAAACACGAGGGGGAGGGGAGGGGACCAAACACACATACAGATACACACGATTGCATCCTCCTCCCACAGCAGGAGGAATATTTGTATTTCTTCACCATAACCATGGTTACAGTACATAAACACATAACCTGAACCATGACATCCCAATTCGGCACTTGGTCCATGATAGCAAAGACTTTCCCATTTCACCTATCCTCTCTCTTGTTCTCTCTCACCCTTTCTCCTCTCTCTATCGCTCTGTCTCTCCTCTGTTTTCCCACAGTGGTCGATAGCTCTTTAGAAGCATTGAGTGAATCAGCTGGTGGAGAACAGGAGGACAGAGAGATGCTGAGGGGTTAATGTAGGTAAGCAGGAGGACAGAGAGAGGATGAGGGGTTAATGGAGGTGAAGAGAAACATGAAGAACACATCACTTCATTGCCAGGTATCAGAGCTGAAGTCTAGCTATAAAACGGGGAGAACACATCACTTCATTGCCAGGTATCAGAGCTGGAGTCTAGCTATAAAACAGGGAGAACACATCACTTCATTGCCAGGTATCAGAGCTGGAGTCTAGCTATAAAACTGGGAGAACACATCACTTCATTGCCAGGTATCAGAGCTGGAGTCTAGCTATAAAACTGGGAGAACACATCACTTCATTGCCAGGTATCAGAGCTGGAGTCTAGCTATAAAACTGGGAGAACACATCACTTCATTGCCAGGTATCAGAGCTGGAGTCTAGCTATAAAACGGGGAGAACACATCACTTCATTGCCAGGTATCAGAGCTGAAGTCTAGCTATAAAACAGGGAGGACACATATCGTCATTGCCAGGTATCAGAGCTGAAGTCTAGCTATAAAACAGGGAGAACACATCACTTCATTGCCAGGTATCAGAGCTGGAGTCTAGCTATAAAACGGGGAGAACACATCACTTCATTGCCAGGTATCAGAGCTGAAGTCTAGCTATAAAACAGGGAGGACACATATCGTCATTGCCAGGTATCAGAGCTGAAGTCTAGCTATAAAACAGGGAGGACACATATCGTCATTGCCAGGTATCAGAGCTGAAGTCTAGCTATAAAACAGGGAGGACACATATCGTCATTGCCGGGTATCAGAGCTGAAGTCTAGCTATAAAACAGGGAGGACACATATCGTCATTGCCGGGTATCAGAGCTGAAGTCTAGCTATAAAACAGGGAGGACACATATCGTCATTGCCAGGTATCAGAGCTGAAGTCTAGCTATAAAACGGGGAGAACACATCACTTCATTGCCAGGTATCAGAGCTGAAGTCTAGCTATAAAACGGGGAGAACACATCACTTCATTGCCAGGTATCAGAGAAGAAGTCTAGCTGTGATGTATGCTCGACGGGACCATCTAGCCCTATAGCAACCGCCATAGCAACACACTCTGCCATCTACGTGAACAGCATAATAAGATTACAGGAATACACACACACCGTCAGAAGCAGAAACATTAACATACACACACACCGTCAGAAGCAGAAACATTAACATACTGTACACACACAGTCAGAAGCAGAAACATTAACATACTGTACACACACAGTCAGAAGCAGAAACATTAACATACTGTACACACACTGTCAGAAGCAGAAACATTAACATACACACACACTGTCAGAAGCAGAAACATTAACATACTGTACACACACCGTCAGTAGCAGAAACATTAACGTACTGTACACACACTGTCAGAAGCAGAAACATTAACATACACACACACTGTTAGAAGCAGAAACATTAACATACTGTACACACACTGTCAGAAGCAGAAACATTAACATACTGTACACACACTGTCAGAAGCAGAAACATTAACATACTGTACACACACCGTCAGTAGCAGAAACATTAACATACTGTACACACACCGTCAGAAGCAGAAACATTAACATACACACACACTGTCAGAAGCAGAAACATTAACATACTGTACACACACCGTCAGTAGCAGAAACATTAACATACTGTACACACACCGTCAGAAGCAGAAATATTAACATACTGTACACACACCGTCAGAAGCAGAAACATTAACATACACACACACTGTCAGTAGCAGAAACATTAACATACACACACACCGTCAGAAGCAGAAACATTAACATACTGTACACACACTGTCAGAAGCAGAAACATTAACATACACACACACCGTCAGTAGCAGAAACATTAACATACTGTACACACACTGTCAGAAGCAGAAACATTAACATACTGTACACACACTGTCAGTAGCAGAAACATTAACATACTGTACGCACACCGTCAGAAGCAGAAACATTAACATACTGTACACACACTGTCAGAAGCAGAAACATTAACATACTGTACACACACTGTCAGAAGCAGAAACATTAACATACACACACACCGTCAGAAGCAGAAACATTAACATACTGTACACACACTGTCAGAAGCAGAATCATTAACATACTGTACACACACTGTCAGAAGCAGAAACATTAACATACACACACCGTCAGTAGCATAAACATTAACATACTGTACACACACCGTCAGAAGCAGAAACATTAGCATACTTTACACACACTGTCAGAAGCAGAAACATTAACATACTGTACACACACTGTCAGAAGCAGAAACATTAACATACTGTACACACACCGTCAGTAGCAGAAACATTAACATACTGTACACACACTGTCAGAAGCAGAAACATTAACATACACACACACTGTCAGAAGCAGAAACATTAACATATTAACATACTGTACACACACTGTCAGTAGCAGAAACATTAACATACTGTACACACACCGTCAGAAGCAGAGACATTAACATACTGTACACACACTGTCAGTAGCAGAAACATTAACATACACACACACTGTCAGAAGCAGAAACATTAACATACACACACACTGTCAGTAGCAGAAACATTAACATACTGTACACACACCGTCAGAAGCAGAGACATTAACATACTGTACACACACTGTCAGAAGCAGAAACATTAACATACACACACACCGTCAGAAGCAGAAACATTAACATATTAACATACTGTACACACACTGTCAGTAGCAGAAACATTAACATACTGTACACACACCGTCAGAAGCAGAAACATTAACATACTGTACACACACCGTCAGAAGCAGAAACATTAACATACACACACACTGTCAGTAGCAGAAACATTAACATACTGTACACACACCGTCAGAAGCAGAGACATTAACATACTGTACACACACTGTCAGAAGCAGAAACATTAACATACTGTACACACACTGTCAGAAGCAGAAACATTAACATACACACACACTGTCAGAAGCAGAAACATTAACATATTAACATACTGTACACACACTGTCAGTAGCAGAAACATTAACATACTGTACACACACCGTCAGAAGCAGAGACATTAACATACTGTACACACACCGTCAGTAGCAGAAACATTAACATACTGTACACACACTGTCAGAAGCAGAAACATTAACATACACATACACTGTCAGAAGCAGAAACATTAACATACACACACACTGTCAGTAGCAGAAACATTAACATACTGTACACACACCGTCAGAAGCAGAGACATTAACATACTGTACACACACTGTCAGAAGCAGAAACATTAACATACACACACACCGTCAGAAGCAGAAACATTAACATATTAACATACTGTACACACACTGTCAGTAGCAGAAACATTAACATATTAACATACTGTACACACACTGTCAGTAGCAGAAACATTAACATACTGTACACACACCGTCAGAAGCAGAAACATTAACATACTGTACACACACTGTCAGAAGCAGAAACATTAACATACACACACACCATCAGAAGCAGAAACATTAACATACTGTACACACACTGTCAGAAGCAGAAACATTAACATACTGTACACACACTGTCAGAAGCAGAAACATTAACATACACACACACTGTCAGAAGCAGAAACATTAACATACACACACACCGTCAGAAGCAGAAACATTAACATACACACACACTGTCAGAAGCAGAAACATTAACATACACACACACCGTCAGAAGCAGAAACATTAACATACTGTACACACACTGTCAGAAGCAGAAACATTAACATACACACACACCGTCAGTAGCAGAAACATTAACATACTGTACACACACTGTCAGAAGCAGAAACATTAACATACTGTACACACACTGTCAGTAGCAGAAACATTAACATACTGTACACACACCGTCAGAAGCAGAAACATTAACATACTGTACACACACTGTCAGAAGCAGAAACATTAACATACTGTACACACACTGTCAGAAGCAGAAACATTAACATACACACACACCGTCAGAAGCAGAAACATTAACATACTGTACACACACTGTCAGAAGCAGAAACATTAACATACACATACACTGTCAGAAGCAGAAACATTAACATACACACACACTGTCAGTAGCAGAAACATTAACATACTGTACACACACCGTCAGAAGCAGAGACATTAACATACTGTACACACACTGTCAGAAGCAGAAACATTAACATACACACACACCGTCAGAAGCAGAAACATTAACATATTAACATACTGTACACACACTGTCAGTAGCAGAAACATTAACATATTAACATACTGTACACACACTGTCAGTAGCAGAAACATTAACATACTGTACACACACCGTCAGAAGCAGAAACATTAACATACTGTACACACACTGTCAGAAGCAGAAACATTAACATACACACACACCATCAGAAGCAGAAACATTAACATACTGTACACACACTGTCAGAAGCAGAAACATTAACATACTGTACACACACTGTCAGAAGCAGAAACATTAACATACACACACACTGTCAGAAGCAGAAACATTAACATACACACACACCGTCAGAAGCAGAAACATTAACATACACACACACTGTCAGAAGCAGAAACATTAACATACACACACACCGTCAGAAGCAGAAACATTAACATACTGTACACACACTGTCAGAAGCAGAAACATTAACATACACACACACCGTCAGTAGCAGAAACATTAACATACTGTACACACACTGTCAGAAGCAGAAACATTAACATACTGTACACACACTGTCAGTAGCAGAAACATTAACATACTGTACGCACACCGTCAGAAGCAGAAACATTAACATACTGTACACACACTGTCAGAAGCAGAAACATTAACATACTGTACACACACTGTCAGAAGCAGAAACATTAACATACACACACACCGTCAGAAGCAGAAACATTAACATACTGTACACACACTGTCAGAAGCAGAATCATTAACATACTGTACACACACTGTCAGAAGCAGAAACATTAACATACACACACCGTCAGTAGCATAAACATTAACATACTGTACACACACCGTCAGAAGCAGAAACATTAGCATACTTTACACACACTGTCAGAAGCAGAAACATTAACATACTGTACACACACTGTCAGAAGCAGAAACATTAACATACTGTACACACACCGTCAGTAGCAGAAACATTAACATACTGTACACACACTGTCAGAAGCAGAAACATTAACATACACACACACTGTCAGAAGCAGAAACATTAACATATTAACATACTGTACACACACTGTCAGTAGCAGAAACATTAACATACTGTACACACACCGTCAGAAGCAGAGACATTAACATACTGTACACACACTGTCAGAAGCAGAAACATTAACATACACATACACTGTCAGAAGCAGAAACATTAACATACACACACACTGTCAGTAGCAGAAACATTAACATACTGTACACACACCGTCAGAAGCAGAGACATTAACATACTGTACACACACTGTCAGAAGCAGAAACATTAACATACACACACACCGTCAGAAGCAGAAACATTAACATATTAACATACTGTACACACACTGTCAGTAGCAGAAACATTAACATACTGTACACACACCGTCAGAAGCAGAAACATTAACATACTGTACACACACCGTCAGAAGCAGAAACATTAACATACACACACACTGTCAGTAGCAGAAACATTAACATACTGTACACACACCGTCAGAAGCAGAGACATTAACATACTGTACACACACTGTCAGAAGCAGAAACATTAACATATTAACATACTGTACACACACTGTCAGTAGCAGAAACATTAACATACTGTACACACACCGTCAGAAGCAGAGACATTAACATACTGTACACACACTGTCAGAAGCAGAAACATTAACATACACATACACTGTCAGAAGCAGAAACATTAACATACACACACACTGTCAGTAGCAGAAACATTAACATACTGTACACACACCGTCAGAAGCAGAGACATTAACATACTGTACACACACTGTCAGAAGCAGAAACATTAACATACACACACACCGTCAGAAGCAGAAACATTAACATATTAACATACTGTACACACACTGTCAGTAGCAGAAACATTAACATATTAACATACTGTACACACACTGTCAGTAGCAGAAACATTAACATACTGTACACACACCGTCAGAAGCAGAAACATTAACATACTGTACACACACTGTCAGAAGCAGAAACATTAACATACACACACACCATCAGAAGCAGAAACATTAACATACTGTACACACACTGTCAGAAGCAGAAACATTAACATACTGTACACACACTGTCAGAAGCAGAAACATTAACATACACACACACTGTCAGAAGCAGAAACATTAACATACTGTACACACACTGTCAGAAGCAGAAACATTAACATACACACACACCATCAGAAGCAGAAACATTAACATACTGTACACACACTGTCAGAAGCAGAAACATTAACATACTGTACACACACCGTCAGAAGCAGAGACATTAACATACTGTACACACACTGTCAGAAGCAGAAACATTAACATATTAACATACTGTACACACACTGTCAGTAGCAGAAACATTAACATACTGTACACACACCGTCAGAAGCAGAGACATTAACATACTGTACACACACTGTCAGAAGCAGAAACATTAACATACACATACACTGTCAGAAGCAGAAACATTAACATACACACACACACTGTCAGTAGCAGAAACATTAACATACTGTACACACACCGTCAGAAGCAGAGACATTAACATACTGTACACACACTGTCAGAAGCAGAAACATTAACATACACACACACCGTCAGAAGCAGAAACATTAACATATTAACATACTGTACACACACTGTCAGTAGCAGAAACATTAACATATTAACATACTGTACACACACTGTCAGTAGCAGAAACATTAACATACTGTACACACACCGTCAGAAGCAGAAACATTAACATACTGTACACACACTGTCAGAAGCAGAAACATTAACATACACACACACCATCAGAAGCAGAAACATTAACATACTGTACACACACTGTCAGAAGCAGAAACATTAACATACTGTACACACACTGTCAGAAGCAGAAACATTAACATACACACACACTGTCAGAAGCAGAAACATTAACATACACACACACCGTCAGAAGCAGAAACATTAACATACACACACACCGTCAGAAGCAAAAATATTAACATACTGTACACACACCGTCAGAAGCAGAAACATTAACATACTGTACACACACTGTCAGAAGCAGAAACATTAACATATTAACATACTGTACACACACTGTCAGTAGCAGAAACATTAACATACTGTACGCACACCGTCAGAAGCAGAAACATTAACATACTGTACACACACTGTCAGAAGCAGAAACATTAACATACTGTACACACACTGTCAGAAGCAGAAACATTAACATACACACACACCGTCAGAAGCAGAAACATTAACATACTGTACACACACTGTCAGAAGCAGAATCATTAACATACTGTACACACACTGTCAGAAGCAGAAACATTAACATACACACACACCGTCAGTAGCATAAACATTAACATACTGTACACACACCGTCAGAAGCAGAAACATTAGCATACTTTACACACACTGTCAGAAGCAGAAACATTAACATACTGTACACACACTGTCAGAAGCAGAAACATTAACATACTGTACACACACCGTCAGTAGCAGAAACATTAACATACTGTACACACACTGTCAGAAGCAGAAACATTAACATATTAACATACTGTACACACACTGTCAGTAGCAGAAACATTAACATACTGTACACACACCGTCAGAAGCAGAGACATTAACATACTGTACACACACTGTCAGAAGCAGAAACATTAACATACACACACACTGTCAGAAGCAGAAACATTAACATATTAACATACTGTACACACACTGTCAGTAGCAGAAACATTAACATACACACACACTGTCAGAAGCAGAAACATTAACATACACACACACTGTCAGTAGCAGAAACATTAACATACACACACACTGTCAGAAGCAGAGACATTAACATACTGTACACACACTGTCAGAAGCAGAAACATTAACATACACACACACTGTCAGTAGCAGAAACATTAACATACACACACACTGTCAGAAGCAGAAACATTAACATACACACACACTGTCAGTAGCAGAAACATTAACATACTGTACACACACTGTCAGAAGCAGAAACATTAACATACACATACACTGTCAGAAGCAGAAACATTAACATACACACACACTGTCAGTAGCAGAAACATTAACATACACACACACTGTCAGAAGCAGAAACATTAACATACACACACACTGTCAGTAGCAGAAACATTAACATACTGTACACACACTGTCAGAAGCAGAAACATTAACATACACATACACTGTCAGTAGCAGAAACATTAACATACACACACACTGTCAGTAGCAGAAACATTAACATACACATACACTGTCAGTAGCAGAAACATTAACATACACACACACTGTCAGTAGCAGAAACATTAACATACTGTACACACACTGTCAGAAGCAGAAACATTAACATACTGTACACACACTGTCAGTAGCAGAGACATTAACATACACATACACTGTCAGAAGCAGAAACATTAACATATTAACATACTGTACACACACTGTCAGTAGCAGAAACATTAACATATTAACATACTGTACACACACTGTCAGTAGCAGAGACATTAACATACACATACACTGTCAGAAGCAGAAACATTAACATACTGTACACACACTGTCAGTAGCAGAGACATTAACATACACATACACTGTCAGAAGCAGAAACATTAACATACACACACACTGTCAGTAGCAGAAACATTAACATACACACACACTGTCAGTAGCAGAAACATTAACATACACACACACTGTCAGAAGCAGAAACATTAACATACACACACACTGTCAGAAGCAGAAACATTAACATACACACACACTGTCAGTAGCAGAAACATTAACATACTGTACACACTGTCAGTAGCAGAAACATTAACATACACACACACTGTCAGTAGCAGAGACATTAACATACACACACACTGTCAGAAGCAGAAACATTAACATACACACACACTGTCAGTAGCAGAAACATTAACATACTGTACACACTGTCAGTAGCAGAAACATTAACATACACACACACTGTCAGTAGCAGAGACATTAACATACACACACACTGTCAGAAGCAGAAACATTAACATACACACACACTGTCAGTAGCAGAGACATTAACATACACACACACTGTCAGTAGCAGAGACATTAACATACACATACACTGTCAGAAGCAGAAACATTAACATACACACACACTGTCAGTAGCAGAGACATTAACATACATGTCAGTAGCAGAGACATTAACATACACACACACTGTCAGAAGCAGAAACATTAACATACACACACACTGTCAGTAGCAGAGACATTAACATACACACACACTGTCAGTAGCAGAAACATTAACATACACACACACTGTCAGAAGCAGAAACATTAACATACACACACACTGTCAGAAGCAGAAACATTAACATACACACACACTGTCAGAAGCAGAAACATTAACATACACACACACTGTCAGTAGCAGAAACATTAACATACTGTACACACTGTCAGAAGCAGAAACATTAACATACACACACACTGTCAGAAGCAGAAACATTAACATACACACACACTGTCAGTAGCAGAAACATTAACATACTGTACACACACTGTCAGAAGCAGAAACATTAACATACACATACACTGTCAGAAGCAGAAACATTAACATACACACACACTGTCAGTAGCAGAAACATTAACATACTGTACACACACCGTCAGAAGCAGAGACATTAACATACTGTACACACACTGTCAGAAGCAGAAACATTAACATACACACACACCGTCAGAAGCAGAAACATTAACATATTAACATACTGTACACACACTGTCAGTAGCAGAAACATTAACATATTAACATACTGTACACACACTGTCAGTAGCAGAAACATTAACATACTGTACACACACCGTCAGAAGCAGAAACATTAACATACTGTACACACACTGTCAGAAGCAGAAACATTAACATACACACACACCATCAGAAGCAGAAACATTAACATACTGTACACACACTGTCAGAAGCAGAAACATTAACATACTGTACACACACTGTCAGAAGCAGAAACATTAACATACACACACACTGTCAGAAGCAGAAACATTAACATACACACACACCGTCAGAAGCAGAAACATTAACATACACACACACCGTCAGAAGCAAAAATATTAACATACTGTACACACACCGTCAGACGCAGAAACATTAACATACTGTACACACACTGTCAGAAGCAGAAACATTAACATACTGTACACACACAGAAACACACAGTGGAGGTTTGGTTCATATTCCAGAGCCTGATCAAACACTCAGCTGTTGGTTTTGTGGATCACTGTAGGGATGTTTAGAGAGCAGAAATAGAGAGAGGAAGAGAGGAGGGAGAGAAAATGAAAATAGAGGAGAGGTGAGGAGAACAGAGGTTGGATATGAGAGACCATCCCCTTCTGGATGCTTTGAGAGAAGGAAGGGGTGGAGGGGACAGGAAGAGAAAGAGGACATTAGAGAAAGAGAGAATAAAGGAAGATAGTCATAGCTGCAGGAATATTTTAGGGGGGTGTGGATTAACGGGATTGATAAAGCCCTAGTTCACACAAGACTCATCTATTTTTTTCATTATTATTATTATTATTTTCAATTTGTCAGGGGGTGCTGCAGCACCCTCAGTACCACTACTTCCTGCGGCTATGAAGATAATACAGAGGCTTGAGAAAAGGAGAATGGTAAAGGAGGTGTGTGTGATTAAAATGGAGGGGAGAGAAAAGAAGATACATTAGAAGAGAGAGAGGATGAAGGAAAAGAGGGAGAGGATGAAGGAAAGGAGGGAGAGGATGGAGGATGAAGGAAAGGAGAGAGAGGATGAAGGAAAGGAGAGAGAGGATGAAGGAAAGGAGAGAGAGGATGGAGGATGAAGGAAAGGAGAGAGAGGATGAAGGATAGGAGAGAGAGGATGAAGGAAAGGAGAGAGAGGATGGAGGATGAAGGAAAGGAGAGAGAGGATGGAGGTTGGAAAAGAGAGAGAGGCTGAAGGAAAGGAGAGAGAGAATGTAGGTGTGGAATACTGGAGGATAGAACAGAAGATAGAATTCCTCCCCCTCCAGCCTTGCATAAATTACACATTTCATTTGCATATTCACTACTTTCACTACATGACTACATACATGATATTCATTAGCATAATAACCATCTATTATAGTAAGCTTTGTTTGACGATAAAGGATAGTTTAAGGGAAAAACAATATGAGGAAGGGAACAACACGAGGAAGTGTGTGTGTGTGTGCATGCGTATGTGTGTGGGGGTATCTTTGTGCGCGGGTGTGCGTGTGTGGGTATGTGTGTGTGCATATCTGCATGTGCGCGTGTGTGTCTGTGTGTGTGATCTGGGATTCCATTCCTGGATTCCTGGTGCATGTGTTTATTGTGTGCTGTGCGTTATATATACCCCAGAGGGAGGGGGTAATCAAACTACCTTCAGGGCTTCAGCTGAACTCAACACACAGGGAGCTGGGAAGAGAGAGACATAGAGACAGACAGAGACAGATGGAGACAGAAAACAGAGAGGCAGACAGAGAGACAGACACAGAGAGACAGATATATATATAGAGGGAGAGACAGAGAAAGAGGCAGGGAGATATTGAGGGAGGGAAAGAGGGCGGTGGATAGAGGAGCTGAGAATGAGGTTGGCACGGTGCCATCCACTCAGGGCTGGTTCCCACACACTGGCATGGGGAGGGTGGTGTAGAGGGGCCAGGATAAGGAACAGAGAGACTCTTTCACATTGCTACACCAATGCCCAAAGACAGACAAGATACTAAGATGTAGAGGTCGTCATTGCAAAAAATTGTTCGCAATTGACATACCTGTGTAAATGAAGGTTAAAAAAATATAAAGAGGAGATGCAGATGATGAAGGAGGACATAAGGAAGACCCCTGGAGGGTAGCCGAAACAAGACGACTAGATCCAGGAAGATGAGGAGAGGAAGTAGAGAAATTAGGGTGAGGACGGAGGGAGGAAAAGGAGGACGATGAAGAACATGGACTCTGCCGGGCGATTTGAGAGGCACATCAATGGCAGCTGGCATTCAGAGGACAGGCACCATACCATCAACAGTCTCCACTCCCTCCATCCTCCTCTCTTTCTCTGCATCCATCGCTCTCTCCTCCCTGTGCCAGCTAGTGGATGACATGCCAGCCAGCTGCTATGACACACTCGAAAACAACGGAGCTAGCAGCAGAGAAATGTCTCGTTCGGAGAGAGGAGATTCACTTGAGAGGATTCATCGCTATTCAATGTTTGTTTGTTTGTTGGATTGTTTGGACAAATCTGGCCAGGATTGCCAGGGCAATGGTTGACAGCTTCCCAGCGATGGCATCTTTCAGCGGGGGAGGCAGACCAAGAGTTGGCACTACATCAGGGGAGAAAGACAGAGCGTTGGCACTGCACCAAACACAACACAACACAACAGATGCTTACGGCCGCTAACAGGCTGGTTAAATACTAAAGAAAGAGCTTTCACATGCTTATGTGACCGACGGGTTCAAACCTAGGGATCAAACGTTTTAGTCCGCTAAGTCAATGCAGCTCTTCAGACGGGATCAAACGTTTTAGTCCGCTAAGTCAATGCAGCTCTTCAGACGAGATCAAACGTTTAAGTCCGCTAAGTCAATGCAACTCTTCAGACGGGATTCAAACGTTTTAGTCCGCTAAGTCAATGCAGCTCTTCAGACGGGATCAAACGTTTTAGTCCGCTAAGGCAATGCAACTCTTCAGACGGGATTCAAACGTTTTAGTCCGCTAAGTCAATGCAACTCTTCAGACGGGATCAAACGTTTTAGTCCCCTAAGTCAATGCAACTCTTCAGACGGGATTCAAACGTTTTAGTCCGCTAAGTCAATGCAACTCTTCAGACGGGATTCAAACGTTTTAGTCCGCTAAGTCAATGCAGCTCTTCAGACGGGATTCAAACGTTTTAGTCCGCTAAGTCAATGCAACTCTTCAGACGGGATTCAAACGTTTTAGTCTGCTAAGTCAATGCAGCTCTTCAGACGAGATCGAAATGTCAACAACAACCAACAACCAGTAAGTGGCAAAGGCACAATATCCTCATGAACCCAGGAGTACAGCAATAAGGAGAGGGATGAGACTGCAACTTTCTCTGTACTAGTACCTCCCTCTCTTCTCTCAGTATCTGCACCGCTAAGCAGCAAACACTGAACCCCTGTGTTTGGAAATGGCATCTCCTACACTCTTAGAAAAAAGGGTTCCATAAGGGTTCTTCGGCTGTCTCCATCGGAGAATCCTTTTTAGTTCCTTTCTACAGAGGGTTCTACATGAAACCCAACATGGTTACACCTGCAACCAAAAGGGTTCTACCTGGAACCAATAAGATTCTTCAAAGGGTTCTCCTATGGGGACAGCCAAAGACACCTTTTAGGTTCTAGGCTTCCTTTTAGGTTCTAAGAGTGTATGGTGCATCAGACTGAGGGAACATTTACAACAGAAGAATAATGAGATCGTCTTAAATATGGTGGCCTGTTATGGATTTCAAGTTCACAGAGAAAACAAGGATGGAGGAATCAATGAGAAGATGGATTTTGGGATTCACCATGTGTGTTATTTCCATACCAGCCAGATTGCTGCAGTCCAAAGGCCAGATCACAGACACAAGCAGAACCAGGCAGTAGGCGCTGCTGTGTGTGTCTGGTTATCTCCTCTGTTGATAATGAACAGTGACGGACTAATTTCAACAGCCAATCATAATTAGTGATTTAATCGCTCTGCAACATTTTCCTCACCCTGCTTCCCACCACCTCACCCCAACTCACACCCCTAAACCGTGCCACATGGTTGGACGTGACTGGATATGCTAATGTCTGGAGATTGTGCGTGTAGACAGAGAGAATCTGCCAGGACTAAAAGGGATGTGTGACAGTGTGAGATCACGCAGCAGTAGTTCCGTTTTTTGGTTTTTCTTCACTGGTTATTTGGATTAATCATGATTGGTTGAAGACGGGCTTAAACTGCTTCACCTTAGCTAGTTTGCGTGTGTGTGTGGGGGGGGGTGTGGGGGGCTTTGGCTGAGAGTTTCGTTTTGAGAGGGTGGAGACTTCATTTTTGCCAGAACTTAATTTCTAACATGTATGTGCACAGAAGTGAATCGCATTGCAGCTGACCCAATTACCTGAGATTTTATTTATGGGGGCAGAGATTATCTGGAAACTAACGAGCAGTGAATCAACCTCTTCCCTCTCTTCATCTCCTCCCTCCTTCTATCCCCTCCCTACCACTCATTTTACTCCCGCCATCTCTCCCTCCCTCCAGACTCCTGTGGGATCTTAATTAATCGCAGCCTTCATTATGCAAATACAGTGCAATAAACGACAGGAAAGGAGGAGCTAGACACAGTCTAATGGAGGGAGAGGTGGGGGAGGGAGCGATGGAGAGGGGATGCAAATCTGGTTTTACCTACAGTATGATCTCACCAATACCATTGAACATGTTCTGATAAAGGATTGGTACATGTTTATAGCAGAACACAAGACTATAGTGTCATCTCTCCATCAAGCACCTGCTCTCCCCAGACTGTTGGGCTATTCTGCTTCAAGCACAGAAGGAATATATGTAATACTTGCAGAAGCTCAGCAGCCAACGCCATCTTAGTTTAATCATCACACAGGATCATAGGGTTCATGCGAATTTCATTTGCATATCATTAAACGGTGAGACTCATTTGGAGCGGCCAGCAGGAATGGGGTTGGATGAAGAAAAAAAGCATCTCGTTATTAAACATCAATGTTTTATAGTCCGCCAGCCAATCCATTTAATTTGGCTGTAATCAAAATGTGTCAAGAGACAATCAATCATTCTAACAAGGATATTACCAGCATCTCAATCTGGAAGAACATTTGATACTGGAAAGGAACCTGTGTATGGAGCGTAAAAGTATATTCCCCCATAACACATCCAGTATACTGTATGTGGCACAGGAAGTTGGTGGCACCTTAATTGGGGAGAACAGGATCGTATTAATGAGAGGAGCGGAATAGGTGGAATGGTATCAAATACATCAAACACATGTTTTCATGTGTTTGATGCCATTCCATTAAGGCCGTTCCAGCCATTAATATGAGCCGTCCTCCCCTCAGCAGCCTCCTGTGGTATGTGGTTTACATTACGATTGCCTTTCCAGTTTCCCTTCTCTGAACTGTGGAAAGAGGTGAAACACACGTAAAGAGTCAGATGGAGTCAGATGTCATATCTCAATGATGCCACAATGAAGTTAGCACTGTGTGTGAGTGTGTCTGTGTGCATGCGTGCGTGAGTGTGTGCGTGAGTGTCTGTTTATGCGTAAAACACTCTTTACCATAAGCGATGTAATTAGACTGCTGATCTTTTTGCATGCAGATCAGTTTGACAGCATGACAATTGCTCAAACCTGACACACACACACACCCCCATGACCCACCCCCTATCATGGGCAGCATGTGGTGTTGTCTGTGGGCAGAGTGTATAAGGATTAGCATAATGCGGGGTGAGTCTGTGTAACAGCCACGGTGCCGCGTGCTGAACTCACTGTCCTGCTGTTGAGCATTCAAATCTCCTAATGGATGTAAAGTAGCTAGCTACCTAGGAGAGGGGTATGTGTGTTGGGGGTGGGGCATAACAATGATAAAAGGCATAGATAGATCAAATGTAGACATAAGAATAAAGTATAAAATTACATATTTGTGTGAACTATGAGTGAACTAACCCATTTAAGATGCTCCTAAAAGCAGACAATTCTGGCAATACAGAGCCTTCAGATACTGCGGGGAGAATGTGTTCTAGAACATTCACATTGTAAATAGACTTTTACCAGGCTCTCTCTCCCATATGATTGATTAGAACAGCCTGGCAACCATTCTAAAATCATTAAGAAGATGGATAGAGAGCACATCTTCTAATAAAAACCGCTCTATACCTGATGAACCACTGAACAAACTCTTCCTCAATGACATTCACTGATTACTGCCCTACAGAGTGTGTGTGTGTGTGTGTGTGTGTGTGTACTATTAATACTGTACTCCATTAGTGATATGACTATTGCAGTATAGTATTCCAGCAATCAGTTTCACATCAGGACTGTGTCTGTACTGGGATTACTAGTAGTGAATAAAAACATACACTGATAATGTGAAACACACACACACTGAGAGAAATCATGGAAAAGCATCTGCCAGAGGAGGGGTTGAGGCTGGGGTGGGGGTGTTATCAGTGAAAACAGAGTCCTGTCTCTTTAACTGGTGGCTGCGCTGAAGGATTCATGAATAAACATTAACTTGTTCCTCTGCTCACACAGAACCAATCTAAATCTAAATGAGTCTACATACACACCAATACCAATGACATTATAACCCTTCTGCTGCCCACCCCCCCCTCACTGATGCTCTAGTGTATGACATTACAACCCACTATCCCTCCTTAAAGTAACCTCCCCTGTACCCCTCAACCACATTAAAAATATGTACACGAGTAGGCAATAGCATTATATCCCCTACTCACACATACACCCTCCCCTTCCTTCAACCCCCCTCCCCCAGCCCCACTTCCAGCATCATCAACAGCAGCAGCAGTATAATTCATGTGAGGTTATTAATATTCATCATATCATTTTGTCACAAAGGAAAGTAATCTGGCTGGATGTCACTGACGTAATTAATGAACTGACCTCTGGGTCCAGGGATCGACCCACAACACACACACACACACAAGACATTGGGCAAATATGTCCACCAAACCAGACTTTATTTACCTCAGTGGCTATGGAAAGGGGAGGGGGAGAAAACACACATCCATTTGAAAACTGGGGAGAAGGAACAAAGTTAACCACTGGAGCAAGAGACTGGGACAGGTGCACAACACAGGTATCTTTTGGTTATCACTACGGCAACAGCTTCCAGGAACGACACAATATTTACATCTTACAGTTATTCAGAAAATAAGCAAAAGGAATAGAACAACAATATGTACATAACTGCCAAGTGGTACAGTATTTGGAATTTCAGTACAGAAGAAAGATCATTGGTATTGTGGTAAACATTGGTCAGATATAGAGCTATGGGTAAACAGAGTTAGAATCCTTTGGAAGGTTAGCCTGGATGACAGACTGTTTCTGTGTTCAGTATCACTGCATGGCTACAATCTGTGTGGCTACATGACTACGTGCCTACCAAGGTACATGGGATACGTGTCTATGTCACTACATGGCTACATTGTTGCCTGGCTACATTGTTGCCTGGCCTATAGCAGGGACAAGCATGGCTACATAGCTACATGGCTACATAGCTACATGGCTACATTGTTGCCTGGCCTATAGCAGGGACAAGCATGGCTACATAGCTACATTGTTGCCTGGCCTATAGCAGGGACAAGCATGGCTACATAGCTACATGGCTACATAGCTACATGGCTACATTGTTGCCTGGCCTATAGCAGGGACAAGCATGGCTACATAGCTACAAGGCTACATTGTTGGCCTAAAGCAGAAACAAACATGGCTAAACAAGCCAGCGACACAAGATCAGAAACATACTGGTACACAGACCTGTGGAAGGTTTGGGCTAGATACAATCCAACCTGCCATAGAATAGCTATGCAGGATCTTAAGTATAGAAGTATCTTATCTTTATAGTGTCATTGTAACTTCTTTGTATCTTTGTTCAGAAACCACTGTCCACATAGTAATACATTACTGAGTAAATACTGCCGCCCCAAGTATCTCTTTGTTAACATCAGAATAAAAGGTCAGGTTATGAACAGCGTCATGTGTGTTATAACAGTTTGTTGTTATTAAAGTATTTTAAAAATACGTTAGCAGCCAACTGGACATCCTCAAAGACTGAGATGGATTCTTCCATCTGGTTAAAAAGACATTGACATTGAGGAGGAAAACATTTCAACCACTCTACACACTGCAATGGCTCTGAAGTAGTTCCCTACTGAGTATGGTACACTAGGGTTTGGTTCCCTACTGAGTACACGCCTACTGAGTGCACTAGTAGCTGGGGGGGGGGGGGGGGGGGGGGGGGGGCTTTGAGAAGTGCTCCTCCATCCTAGTATAATAACAGGTTTTGGTTTATCTGGTGGTGACAGTATACACTCACCAGTGGCCTGGTGAAGACAGATACAGCAGGTCTGATACAGTCACTCTTTCTTCCCAACAATCAATGTTACATTATCAAGTCAACTTTTGAAGTTGTTTTTTTGTGGGATTTATGCATCGATGGTTACAGTGTTATTGTCTTTGGGTTGTGTTTTAAAGCATTCGATATTATCATAGTTATTACTGTTACTACAGTAATATTATTACATTTAGAGATCAAAAAGAGGAGAGATGAGAAAGAGAGCGAGAGAAAAATGGTTAGAGTGTGTGAGAGAGTTAAGTGCACACAACATCTAAAGTTTTCATCAGTATAACACAACATCCGAAGTTGTCATCAGTATAACGTCAGTAACTCTCAGTGAGTACGGTTGGTCAGAACATCGGCAGTCTCTGGGGAGACTGAGTCGACCATATAAAAGCTACATACTGTACATTAATTTACCCCTCACACCATTTAACATGGTAATAATGGAATAATGGAACTATCAATGATCGGTCAGAAAGCTCAGATCTCTCAAATCCAGAGAGGTTTCTTTTGAACTACCATTATAGGAACTTCATATCAACAGTCAATATTTACATCATAAGGTTTCAAAACAGACTTTGTGTCTGGCATTCGGAACAGAAGAGAAACTAGTACATTACTACGACCAAATAAAAAAACAGTTCAGTTGGCCTGAGTATAGTAGACATGGAATTATTACACAACATATTGGTATTTACTTCAATAAGAAAAGGCAACTCCACATCATAACGCCTACATTATGTTCTCATACACCACACAATTACACTTGTCTTATCGAAGCATAATAACGACCGTTAATCCATAATATTCATAAACATTTACTAAACACAGACAATGTTGTGTAGTGTTTGGTTAAAGTTGTGACATATATTGGTCGAACGTTATCAAAATAGCTTCTTATATGACCTCACAAAGGACAAAGTGGACTTAGCTCAGTGCTATTTGGCCTATTATCCACATAAGGAGTGTTCAGTACATGTGCAGTAGAGTCATCATTGGCTTGAGAAGGTTGAGGTCTGCTTCAGCACCACGTAGACCAGTCAGTCTATTGATACGCACCAGTCTCACTTCTACTCTTCACTGTATGGTTTGTACTGCGGTTTGGAAATTAAAACCACCATGTTGACAACACAATCCACGGACATGTAAGGTTTTGGTTACGAGCTTTGGAATCCAAGCCAGTCTTTGCAGATGCTCTTTGTAAAGAATATTTTACATTTTTGTTTTCCGTAGCTGCTTGTGTTTCTTTCAGTTTTCTTATACTTTGAAAGAACGTTCTATACACTAAAACGTCTAACAGTTTGATACTTGCACTTGTAAAGTCTTTAAACAGAAGTGGGAGGGGCACACACTGTGTCCTGGTTCTCCAGATTCTATTGTCAGAACAGGGACATCTGTTGGCATGGAGGGGTTAACTCCTGAGGTATCGGTTGGAGGACAGGAGAGGAGGGGAAAGGCAAGACAGAGGAACAGAGGAGTGGTGTCTTAAAGCTCTAGAGGAGGTCTGCCCTGTGATGTTTTGGGGCTGCGTAAGGGGTGAGGTACACTGGTAGAATGCTCTTTGGCTTCTGTGGCATCTGGTTGGTTTATTGTTGTGAGTGACATGCACTTAGTTCATGGCTGTGTGCGTTCTCTCCCCTGTCCTCTGCTGCCTTTCCCTCTATCCTGTGGTGGGGTCAACTCTGAGGCTCCTTGCCCTCTTCTCCTTGGCCCGGCCATTCTGAAACCACACCTGCACCACCCTGCGTGGGAGCCCCAGCTGCCGTCCCAGGCCCTCACACTGCAGGGGGCTGGGGGTGGGGTGCTCCCTGTAACAGGCTCTGAGCTTGGCCACCTGCTGGGGGGTCATCTGTGTACGCTGCCTCTGCTGCTGCTGCTGTCTCGGTCCATGCCTATCCACACTCTCAGACAGACTTGGACTGGAATTCTGGTCACAGTCTTGAACGTTGAAGCTTGCCATCCCATATTTGTATCCCAGAGACAACAGATTGCTATGGTTACCCTCATGAGCCTGGTCAGACGAAGGGAATATTTTTACTGACAGACCTTCTTCCTCTTCCTCCTCTTCCATGTCGGGTTCGTTCAGGTCAAAGGTCATATCTGTTTTCCCAGAAATGTATTTTCTCTCAGTGGGGATGACCCCGGGGCTTGGAGAGGGATGAAAGGGGTTCGGGGAGGGATGGAGGGAGGTAGGGAGAGAAGGATGGTGGGAGAGAGAGGGAGAATGCTGGAGGGAGAGTGGGGGACCCTCCCTGTCTCTGTAGGATCCATGGTTGTGAGAAAAGCGGAAGTCATCAGCGGAACCTATCTGATGAGACAGGCCATAGGCAGGTCTGTCAGTTTGGGACCAGTGGCGGGCCCTAACATGGGCGTCCAGGGCACTTTGAGCCTTGAACAAAGCCCTACAGAACGGACAGCGCCTGTGGTTGTCACCCAGACCCAGACCCACACCTAAACCTCCTCTCCCCAGGGTCTGGAGCTGGCCCTTCCTCTGACGAGCCCTGGTGTTCTGGAACCATACCTGAGGAAGGACAGACAACCACAGCATTATTACATGTTATTACACAAAAGATTATTCAGCATTACAGAATTAAAGAAATGTTACTATGAGAATGATAAAGTACCTGCACCACACGTTTCTTCAGCCCTGTGTCCCTGGTGATGCCCTCCAGTGCAGAGCGGGTTGGGTTGGAGTTCAGACTGTAGCGCTGGTATAGAACCTCTAGCTGCTCTGCACTGATGGTGGTCCTCTGGCGCCTATCCCTCCTCTGCTCATCCCCCTCTCCCTCCCTCTCTCCCCCTTCCTCTCCATCACCGGCCATCACATCACTCATAGGCCTAACCTCTGTTCCTTCCTCCAGCCTACGCTCCAGAGAGGGCAGGGCTGGGCTAGGAGCAGAGTGTGTGGTAGTGTATGGGGGCAGGGCTGGGCTAGGAGCAGAGTGTGTGGTAGTGTATGGGGGCAGGGCTGGGTTAGGAGCAGAGTGGGTGGTAGTGTATGGGGGCAGGGCTGGGTTAGGAGCAGAGTGGGTCGTAGTGTATGGGGGCAGGGCTGGGTTAGGAGCAGAGTGGGTGGTAGTGTATGGGGGCAGGGCTGGGCTAGGAGTAGAGTGGGTGGTAGTGTATGGGGGCTGGGCTGGGCTAGGAGCAGAGTGGGTGGTAGTGTATGGGGGCAGGGCTGGGCTAGGAGCAGAGTGGGTGGTAGTGTATGGGGGCAGGGCTGGGCTAGGAGCAGAGTGGGTGGTAGTGTATGGGGGCAGGGCTGGGCTAGGAGCACAGTGGGTGGTAGTGTATGGGGGCAGGGCTGGGCTAGGAGCAGAGTGGGTGGTAGTGTATGGGGGCAGGGCTGGGCTAGGAGCACAGTGGGTGGTAGTGTATGGGAGCAGGGCTGGGCTAGGAGCAGAGTGGGTGGTAGTATATGGGGGCAGGGCTAGGCTAGGAGCAGAGTGGGTGGTAGTGTATGGGGGCAGGGCTAGGCTAGGAGCAGAGTGGGTGGTAGTGTATGGGGGTAGAGCTGGGCTAGAAGCAGAGTGGGTGGTAGTGTATGGGGGAAGAGCTGGGCAAGAAGCAGAGTGGGTGTTGGTGTATAGGGATAAGGGTGGTTGGTGGCAGGACGATAACAGGGACTGGTACTGAAGCATTGATTGGAGGGCTATGGGCTGCATTAGACCAAGGGGGAGGAGAGAGGGGTCTATGGGAAAGGGAAGAGAGGAGAGTTTGGATAAAGGAAGACGGGGCAGGGGGAGTTGGGGTAAGGGGAGAGGGGGTATGGAGAGTTTGGGCTTGTATATGATAGTTTGAGAGGGGTCAGGGCAAGGGGTGTTTGTCGTTGTGGTACTGTCCTGCTCTGAAAGTGGTTTTGTTTGGCGGGGGGGTGGAGGAGGAGAGGGTGTTGGTGAGGCTCTGGCATGAACTGGGAAGAGGGAATTAACTGGGGCTTGGTCTGGGGACAGGGTTACAGATACGGATGCTGGTGCTGGTGGTGTGCGAACAGCTGGGTCTGTGTCTATGGTTGTTAGGGTTGCAGCTGGGGTAAGGGCTGGGACTGAGGTTTGGGAGACGGCGAGGGATTGGGCTTGGTCGAGGTTTGAATCTGAGGCTGGTGCTGGGGGTAAAGGTGGAGGTGCTGAAGCTGGGGTTAGGGGTGCAACAACAGTAGTCTCAGTTTCCCCCGGTGTGAAGGGTCTGAGGGGGTAAAGGCGGTCGTACTGCCGTCTGTACTGTCTGGAGAACATCTCCAACACTACAGGAGGGATCATCTGACGGTGAACAAACTCCTGGTGGCTCTTCAGGATCAGAGAGTCAGAGAACAGCTTCCCACATTCTCCACATTGCTTCTCCTCCTCCAGGCATCCCTCCATCTCTCTGTTCTGCTGTCTCTGTCTGCTCTGAGTGCTTTGTAGGGCCAGCTCCCAGCCATATCTTTCCAACAGAACTCTGAGGGCCTTCTCTGCCCTCTCCTTCTTCTCACTCTCCTGCAGCTCTCCATTCTTCTCTCCATCTCCCTCAGGAGGGGAGGATGGGTTGAACTCTTTCTCTGTCTGGTGGAGGGGGGAGTCACTGCCAGTGGTCTCAGCCTGGGTTTCACATTTCGGGGCATGGGCTGGAAACTGGATTCCATTCGTCTCTGGCTGTGGAGAGGGAGGTTCAAGCCTCTCTATCTGGGGGTGTTGGTCCGAGGTGGTCTGAGGGGAGACAGCTGAGGTGGTCTGAGGGGAGACAGCTGAGGTGGTCTGAGGGGAGACAGCTGAGGTGGTCTGAGGGGAGACAGCTGAGGTGGTCTGAGGGGAGACAGCTGAGGTGGTCTGAGGGGAGACAGCTGAGGTGGTCTGAGGGGAGACAGCTGAGGTGGTCTGAGGGGAGACAGCTGAGGTGGTCTGAGGGGAGACAGCTGAGGTGGTCTGGTTCATAAGGGTTGTGTTGGGGTTGAGATGCAACCCTCCAGAAAGGTAGAAGGACAGGAGCAGCTGCTGCTGTAGAGAGAATAGGCTGTCTGGGGATAAGGGGAGAGGAGGGAAGAGGTTCCCGTGTTGGAGAATCTCTGCTGCTGAAGGGAGGTGCTGCTTTAGCAGGTGTGGGAGCAGTGTTGGACTAAAGAGCTGGGGCTGGAGGAGGGCTGTGTGTTGCTGTATCTGGGCTTGGGCTAACTCCTGTTGCTGTAGTATCTGGGCCTTGGCTAATTGCTGTTGGAGTAACATCAGGTCCTGCTGTCCTGCGGAAGCGGTCAGGTCCTCTACTCTCCTCCTCTTAGCCTGTTGACCCTTAACCTGCCCAGAGACACCCACACTCAGCTGGGCTTCACTCAGGGAGGAACAGGGACTTGGGGGGGCAGGGGCTGGTCTGGTGGCTGCTGGGGGGTTTCCCCTGGTAGATGCCTCTCCTCCTCCAGGCGAAGGGCTGGAGGCAGGGGTCTGAGTTTGGACCAAGGATGGGACTGGGGTGTGGGGAGCCTGAGTTGAGGCTGGAGTTTGGTGGGTGTGGGGGTTCAGTGGTAGCTGGGTTCGAGCTGCACGGGCTCGTGTCTGGTGCAGTACAGAACGGAGGTGGATGTCCAGGGTGGAGCTCTGGCTGTAGGCCACCCCACACATTCTGCAGCGGTAGGGCCTGGGGTCAGAGGCCAGGCTGCACCGGTAGGGGCTTGGTTCCAGGCCCTGGGGGGTGTCGGCATAACTGGGGCTGGAGTCATGCAGGGCCCGTCTGGCTTTGGCTCGGTGGAGGTGGGACACAGAGTTATAGTGGACCAGCAGGATGGTTCTCTGAGTGAAGGACTCACAGCAGACTGAACACTTGTAGGGCCGAGCCGGGTCCAGGAACCGCTCCAGAGTCGGGTTCGAGCCCTTGATGAGGGGGCTGGGTTCTGACCCTGCCTCCTCCTCCTGCTGCCCTGAACCCTTGTCACTATTACTAACCCCTGGACTGGGCCTCTCCTCCTCATCTGGGTCATCCTTTTGATCCTCCTCTCCTTCATTTCCCTCCTCATCTTCTTCACTCATACTCTCCCCCTCCTCTTCCTCCCCCTCCAGGCTGGTTGGTCGTTGGATGTGTGCTTCAATCTGGTCAGGGTGTGTACCCTGTAGGTGTAGGTCCTGTAGGTGTGTGTTGAGCAGGTGTCTCTGCAGGGCTTCTTGGCTGCGGCAGCGTCTGGGGCAGAGGTGGCACTCTGTCGCCGCCCTCATGGCATGGTACTGCCAGTGCAGTTTCAGCTTCTCCTGTGTCCGGAATGCTAGACTGCACCTGCCACAGCGGAACCTGTAACAATGACGATCAGAGGAGGGAGGGGCATCGCTGGGAGGAGAGGGAGGTAAGGCGGATGAAGGGAGGTGGCTGAGGGAGGGAGAGGGAGGAGTGGGGAGGGAGCTGGGGGACTCTGGGAGGTGAGAGGTGTTGTCCTCTGCTAGATGCTGATCCTCACAAGGACGGGTGGGCAGAGCAGGGACATCTTTGGCTGGTATCACTTCTTCATTTATACGGGAGTCGTTTGATTGAGACTCATTTCTGAGGGACTCCTTTGCGTAAAAGTCGATTGTGTTGGAATCGTTTGTTTGATATTCGTTTGTGTTGGAGTCGCTTGAATGGGAATCCACTGCCACCTGGAAAAGAATCCAACAACAAAGCTTTTGAACGTCAGTCTGAACCTATCCAGATGACTGATTGCCTTTATAGTCAGTCAAAACAGTGTCTTTCCTGTTTGATAGTGCAGACGGAATAATAATAGTGATGCTCCTGTATTGTCTACATCACCTCATTCTCCCATTACACACTTTACTTCTAAATCAATGAATAATAATACGAGACGGAGGGAAATAGAATGAAGAGTGTTTTTATATCAACCACACACACAGAAGGAAGACACACACACTTGGCATGGCAGAGACAGAAGAGACACATACACATATGCGGGTGCAGCAGTGAGAGAGTGAAGGTCAGGCTTAATCTTGAGAGAGTAATTGGAAAGCGAGGAACATAATGGCCATCATCACCCCAGACTGAATTAATGAACCTACACTACTATCAGAGAGAGAGAGGGAGAGGGGTGGAAAATGGGGGCTGTGGTGGCAGAGAGATGGAGAGAGAGAGAGAGAGGGAGAGAGAGAGAGAGAGAGAGAGAGAGAGAGAGAGGAGTGGTTGAGAGGGGGTGAGAGAAAGAGGAGGCGCAGAGAGAAAGATGGAGAGAGGGGGGGTGGAGGGGGGGGACGAGAGAGAACAAGGGGTGCAGAGAAAAAGATGGAGAGAGAGAAGACGGGTGGAGAGAAGAATGAGAGATGAAAAGGGAGTGAGAGAAAAAAGGGAGAGAGGAGAGGGTAAGAGAGAGGAGAGGAGAGGGAGGGATGAGGGGAAAAACAGGAAGACTAAAAGGAAGAAGGCAGTCAAGTGAAGTCAGAGAGGGAGACAAAGAGCACTTAGCATGCTGGGTAAAGTAATGGAGGTTGGTGATGTGGAGAGATGAGCACTCTTTGTTTGCTAGAGACACTAAAAGCAAACTCCTTCAGCTTGATTGCACTTCTGCTTATGAAAGGTAGCTAGAGCACACCCACACACACACTTACAGTGCTCATGAGCTTCTCCACACAGTCCTGGGCCACACTATGAATGAGTGTGAGGTGACATCTCAGGTGTGTGTGTACCAGTGTGTCCTGGCACAGTGGGCACTTGGCAGTAGTATGTTGGTCAGTGGTGTGCTTGTCGGTTCTGGGGCATTTGGGAGAGAGGGGGCTCTGTGTCTCCTCCAGCCAAGAGAATGATCGCTTGGCTGGGGATAAGGAATCTCTCCTCTCCCCCTCCTCACTGCTTTCATCTAGAAAGATAACACATATGTTAATACACAGCAACACACACACACACACACACACACACACACACACACACACACACACACAGATTGATCCATTATTGATTTTCTATTAAAGAGCCTCCTGGGATTCAGACCAGTTCATTCAGACCAAATACCTGCTATTGACTGTTTAATACAGAGTAGCAGACAGAGTTAGACCAGATTTAGACCAGACAGAGATAGAACAGAGTACAGTAGGAGTCATTAGAACGGTACTCAGAAGTCTAGTTTCTGACCCTCACTAAGCCTAGTCATGGACTAAAAAGCATGCTCGAATGGAGAATCTCTATTGCCAGTGTCTTGGGTAACTGGCCTGAAAGTTATATTCTGGAATATTACAGTCATTTAACAGATGCTCTTATCCAGAGTGACTTACAGGAGCAATTAGGGTTAAATACCTTGCTCAAGGGCACAACGTCAGATTTTTGTTCACCTTGCCAGTTCTGGAATTCGAACCAGCAACTTTTCGGTTACTGGTCCAAAGCGCTTAACCGCTAGGCTACCTGCCACCCTACAGTTCAATAGCAGTGAGTCAGTAGGTGCTGTAGGTGCTCGTTAGCATTGTCGGGGTGATAGGGGATGTAACGAGCATGTGTATCGACAAATCAATTAACCCAATTGACCCCTGACCATAATCAATCATTCCTTTTCTCTCAATCACTCTCTCTTCACCTTGCTCCATCTCTCCAAGTTTCTTCTAATGTCTTCTCTCCGTTGACTTATCCTATGCCTGCAGTTAATTTTACCTAACCTATTTATACATTTATTCTGGACTGATGTTCAAAATATGGTCGAAATTCCCTCTTGCCAATGTCTACAATAATTCCATACTTTTAAATTCCTCAGGAGAAATGAACAAGTGCACACTTCAGAGAGAAGGGAATGGGAAAAGACGACCTGAATTTCTTACCTATCTCAGGATTGGTGCACTTCCTGATGCTGAAAATGGCAGCTAGATCCTCTCCTTTATTCAGGCTCCTCCTTTTCACAAGCTGCAAGCGGTGAAGCTCCTCCCTCTTATGATGACCCGTGGAGTGGGTGTGTCTCAGTAAGTGGAGTTTAGAGCGGGAGGAGTAATTACACAAGACACAGTGGAACAACCAGGAGCCTCCAGCTACTGCACTGTCATACTGCTCTAAGAACTAGAGAGAGAAGGAAAGAGAGAGGGGGAAGTTGGAGTTATACAAGGTGTGATAGAAAGAAATATGTACAAAATAAATCTGGTCTCTGTGTTTTATTTGCTGTCTATTTGCCAAATATTTCGAAACAATTGTATAGCGCAAAAACAGCAATTATTGTGTTTGTACTGACCATGTAGACTCTGAGGCTGGCCTGGTGTTGGGAGTTGACGCTGTGTATTCTCAGTTTCTCCAAGCTGGTGGTCTGGAAGTCACACACGTTACACTTCAGCTGGACCAGGTTGCCTGTAGCAACCAACTTCCCAACTTCCTCCCAGTCCACAGCTTCCCCCTTCTCCCCTCTCTCCCAGAGGTGGGCAGCCAGCTGGTAGCGGACCCTGTGTCTGTCTGTCTGGCAGTGTAAGGTGAAGTTAGCTGTGAGGGGGGTGCTGTAGCCACACAGCCTGCAATAGCAGCCTCCGGCCACCAGACAACGCCACTCAGACTGGGGCAGGGAGCGGGGGGCACTCAGGTGAGACCCAAGAGACTCCAGACTGTCAGAGGAGAAACTGAAACACACCAGGCACCGGAACACACCACGGTAGAGGAGAGATGAGGAGGAGAGAGACAGGGGAGGAGGGGGAGAGGGGGAGAGAGACAGGGGAGAAGGGGGAGAGGGGGATGGAGAAGGGGATGGTGAGGAGGAGGGAGGAGGAGAGGGGGAGGGGGTCAGGGTTGAATCTGGGGCAACTGGCTCCTCTGCTGTTAGTTGATGAATATCCAAAGACTGCTCCCCACCTAGAACACACACACACAGAACACAGACAGGCCGATACATATAAGCATGGATATAATCAAGTATCAACCTAACTTGATGTGCCAGTGAACAGAGCCCAACAGAACAGTAGTTAAGTATGTGTCAGTGTGTGTGTAGTCTCTCACCTGTGCTGTGTAGCAGTGTGAGATGAGGAGGCAGACTCCTGCAGTGGGCCAGGTAGTAGCTTCTCTGCAGCTGCAGTACGTTGTGTGTGTGTTTCAGGCGCAGCACATTTTGTGTGTGTTTCTCGCTGGTGGTGTGTATGCGCAGGTTACGCGCAATGCTGGTCTCATAATCACACACCTCACACCGCCACCTCTTACCCTGGGAGGAGGGATGGCTGGGGTAGGGTGGTGTGTTTTCAGGGGGCTGCGTGACTTCGGGGTGTGTGTGTCCGTACACCTGACCGCCTGCCATGTCTCTGACAGTGGAGCCCGCGCTGTGTGTGGAGTGTGTGTGTGTGCTGTGCGCATGTTGTGTTTGTCCTGCTGTCTGTACGTTGCTGAGGTGTTTGTCTGACTGCATGTGTATGCTGAGGTTTCCTTTAGAGGACGTGGCGTAATCACACACACCACAGCGATAGGGCTTGTACCCACAGACATAACTCTCCCCTCGGGATAGACGAGGATGGGCCTTCCCTGTGCTACAGTACAGACACACACCCCTTGACCCTCCACAAACACAATTCTCCCCCAAGCCCCCACACACACATGAGCCCCCAGACTCTGGGTGTTTTTCTCTGAGGTGGACTTGCAGTGTCTGCTGGGATTTGTAATGCCAGTTACATTTGGGGCATTTAAGTGTCTTGCAGGAGTTCCGGGAGTGCATCAATGCCATGTGACTGTTCAGTGAGACGGGAGAGGAGGGTGAGGAGGAAGAGGAGGGAGAGGAGTGGAGGTACTTAGATACAGTCTCTATGTTCTCATCTCCCTCTCGTTCCTTCTCTCCATTTCCCTCATCATCATCTCTTTCTATTTCCATCTCTCTATCTCCATCTCTCACTTCTGGGTTGTTGTTTGGTTTTGGAACTTTGGCGGTGTCTCCATTGGAAATAAGGGAAGTGTGAGTGGCGTCTGCCCTACCATCATCCTTAGCGGGTGGGCTGGTGGACTTAGACAGAGCAGACTGCTGGGGTTTAAAGCTCAGAGGAAAACAAGGACTATTGCCCTGTACTTCTCCTGTGTCTCTCACCTCTGTCTCATTCTGAGGATAAGGAGAGGAGGGGAAAAAGCTGGAGCGCTTTGGAGAGGTGAAAGGAGAGGTAGAGTGCTTTGGAGAATTGGAAGGTGATAATGAGAGCTTTGGACAGGTAGAAGGAGAGGTAGAGTGCTTTGGAGAATTGGAAGCAGTGATGTGGATGTTGCTGTTCAATGTGCCACTGGCCATAACAGTGCTGGAAGCAGAGCTGTGCTGGCTCTGTCGAGGTAATAGACTACATTTGGATTTGGTTTGGCTTTGGTTTGAGATGGCCTCTTCTCTCTCCTCTTCCTCTTCCTTCTCTTTTTCCTCTTCTCCTCTGTCTTTGCTGCTGAAGGCTGGTGCAAGGTTTTTTCTTCCCGTTTCCTCTCTGTCCTCCACCAGTAACAATCTTTCTTTCTCCTTCTTCTCATTTAGCTTCTCTTCCTTCTCTTGCTCTTCTTTCAGTGTCACACCATTATTCTGTGAGTATATACCCCACTCCCCTTCTGGGGTCTCCTCTCTGCCTGCGGTCCCCTCTGCACCCCCTTGCTCTGTCTGGGTCAGGTTAGAGGGCTCTTTGGCAGGGGCCGGGGCTGAGGTACGAGAGGGCGACCCCTTAGAAGGAACCACTTCCGGGGTCAGGAGAGGATGAGATAACGGCTTGGTGCTGATGTTAGGTTCTCCTCCCTCTCTCCCTCCATCCCTTCCTCTCCCTCCCTCACCGATGTCCATAATGGCTCCTACAGCAGCCACGCATCACTACCCCACCTGAGAGAGGGATGGGGAGAGAGAGAGAGGGAGAGATGGAGAGCGAGAGAGAGAGGGAGAGAGAGAGATGGAGAGCATGCGAGAGAGAGAGAGAGAGAGGGGGAAGAGAGAGAAGAATTTAAAGGAAGAAATGCATGCACATAGGACTGAGTGTTAATTACTGCAACACAATAAACAATAGTCTTTGTCAGGTGAACTTCTACCACTGGCCTTGGCTCTAAAGGTTTTCATTTACACAGATCAATAGCCTAGTCTATCGATAACAAATCTAAAATTATTGACACAATTATTCCCCACTATATGTCTATCTAGTATGGGAAACTATTACTTAATGAAAGTAAGTGTGTGTGTGTGTGTGTGTGTGTGTGTGTGTGTGTGTGTGTGTGTGTGTGTGTGTGTGTGTGTGTGTGTGTGTGTGTGTGTGTGTGTGTGTGTGTGTGTGTGTGTGTGTGTGTGTGTGTGTGTGTGTGTGTGTGTGTGAGAGAGAGAGAGAGAGGCCGACAGAGAGAGAGAGGTGGGGGCATACTGGTTAACGGGAATTCGACTGAATGAGTCGCGCTTTAGAGAGAGAATTATATCCTACCCTGATAAAAGAAAATAGGGCTTACCTCCCTTCACCAACTGAGCTGAAAACATTGAACCGACAGGAAACGTAGATGATTGCGTTTGTATGCATTGTCAGCGCGGGAAAAACTCACAAACCGAGGAACTATCGCTGACAGTAGCCTGCAACTGCTGATGTTAACCAATATAGGCTACACCAGCTGACACAGACATTATTTAACTGGAATGGTGACTATGACGATGTTTATATTACTGTAGCGTACTTCTGTCTTTGTTTAGCCTACTCAAAAGAGATAAAAAACCGCAACAGCCTATAGCGGCACAAAGCTCTTCTTTCCATTCAACAGCACAGCCAATATCCGCGATATCCCCCAGCAGTTTGAGGGATATCGCCGACAGTTAGAAACAAACGCAGACTCACATCTGTGCGGCTGTGGCGGCGGCGTCTCTGGACTCCTTGGACTGTATCTGTAGTAATCCAGTCAAATAGCGGGTCTACTGAACATCCACATATTCCCTTTGGACCAGAGAGCGTACAGGAGAGGACAGCCGCAGAGAGAGCAGCATAACACAGTCCTCCTCTCTGTGTTCCTAAAATCGTCTTCTTAAAGCTATATCTACAGTAAACAGAGAGACGGAGGGGTGTGAGCGGGGGAGAGGTAGAGTGAGGTCTGAACATAGAGGAGAGAAAAACACTTAGCTCTTTATTCCTGCTAATTGGTTTCCTGCAGATGGCTGAGACTACCCCACTGCGCATGTGCAAGATGCACTGGCAGCATCAATGGGATGCGGCGAAGGAGAAAGGGAGGGGAGAGAGGGGGAGAGGGACAGAAGAGGGACTATGTACAAGACTAAAGAGGATACAGATAGTCGGAGAAAATAGTGAAGTAATGGAATTATCATTGTAATGTTGATATTGTAAGAAAGGGTTGGAATAATTGGAATAATACTTGTCACAAATTGTTAAAGTGAAATGTAGATGTATAGGGCAAATATAGTTGAGTGGTAGGTATATCGCCTATATCCCATACAACGTCATAGTCGCATGCTATGACACATTATTTGACAAGTATTTATTATTTCAATCCACACAAAACTAGACATCTGCTACATTATTAAATAATATTATATAATACATTGTATCAGCGTTAGGCTATATCTGCCGTGCATCAGAGAAGTAGGCCAACACCAGCCACATTATGACTAAAAGGAGAAACAACGAGTTGTAAAATGTCTTCTATTTTTGGTCATAAATGGCTAAGGCCTACATATTTATTTATGAATCTTTCCGCTTTTTCTTACATAAGCTCTCTCTCTTTCCTCCCTTCTATTGTCATGATAATTTAATTGTGGATTTCACAATCTGTCGGTCTCTCGAGGCTCAACAGACTTTACGTACAATACCCTGCGTCTTCACGACAATATTCCATAAACCAACCGTGATTGTATAATTAAAATCTTTATTTTTTTCACCCTTAAAAACATAAACAAATAATTGTTTAACAGAATCTGAATAATTGTTATGATAGGCTTATTATAATTGTTCATAATAATCCAGGCTAATATAATATAGGCTAATATATTATAATACAGCCGAATACAATGAATATAATATATAATAATTTCAGAATTATTATTTTCATAAATCACATGCTGTAATTACATATCTGATAGAATATGCAATTACAATACAGAATTCATGAACATTTTCATTTGTTCTGATTTGTAATGATTATCTTTCAGAGAAATGTGTATTATCTGTGTAAATAATAGGCCTATGCTGGGACTTTTTCACTTCCAGTGCATCTTCCTAAAACCTTGTATATCGTGCATTAAACATAGAGATGGTTATTGTGAAATAATGTATTACAATATTAAAGTAAGCTTACTTACTATGTGATACGATGATACGAGAAACATCTGCATAGAAAATTCTCTAGAAAATAACACCACCTTTGCTTCTATATTCGATATGTACTCAAGTTTAATATACAATTATTATTATTATTTTTTCAATATAACACAAAGAAAATACTGTTTTTGCTTGCTTCTTAACCAGGTCTCAGGTTGTTATATTATATTTATTCCACACATAATGTATTATTCAACATCATGACCTCTTGTGTGTGTGTGTGTGTGTGTGTGTGTGTGTGTGTGTGTGTGTGTGTGTGTGTGTGTGTGTGTGTGTGTGTGTGTGTGTGTGTGTGTGTGTGTGTGTGTGTGTGTGTGTGTGTGTGGAGGGGGGGGGCTATTTCAAAACGCTTTGCGTTCTATTTTTCATTTTTAATTAAACGAAAACGTAAAGTGGGCTATAACTTACTCATTGCAAACCAATTTAAAATCTTCAATAAAACCTGCTGTAGCCTAACCTTTTCTGACACAGAATTTAAAGGCATGTTGTACTGGGATTAAGATATTGAAATTGTCCTCTGCACCACTGTTGTTGCTTATATCCGGTGAAAGGCTATAAGGCAATATGACCTATAGCATTTCCAAAATTAAACTAGAATATATTCATAATTAAATACTTTTTATTGACCTATTAACACATGTATTAGTTGATGTTGTTGCTGTTGTTGATATAAATTCAATATGCTGAATAAATCTGATTATTTTGCATAGCAGAAAGTGGATCCCAAATATGCTGGAACGGTTTATGAGTTCGCCATTGTAAATACTCGTAACAATAGGTTACTTATTTTATTTCTCTCCATCTGAAAATGTGTTGTTTATTTACGTTTATATTGGTCAACTTTTGAATGTAAATGATGGTGTATTTCTGTAGGCCTACACTATATTATGATCAACATTTGATGACACTCTTCTGCACAGAAATCATGTATGTGAACGCATTCCTATCTTATTAAAGTCTACTGTTACATTATTAAAACATAAATTAATCAAATTTAGATTATATTTATAATAATATATTATACGGAGGAATTCAAATTCAAAATAAAACAGAATGTACCATTGTGTTTTTCTACGATTTTATGTCAGGCGCAGCGCGTGGAGAGATATCTCAGGGGAATATGCGTGTGTCTTTAATCCTTTGACTGAGTCAAAATCAGCCATTATATATTCACACAGAGACAATCTAGTGGACGGTCAGAAGCTAAACACACGTGTGCAGTCTCGATCAATAAAACAACCATCAGTGCAACCAACCCAACATTATACACACACTCCTGGCCTGGTGCCAGTCCCCCCTCACTTTGCCCCCAGGCAAGATTTACCCTGTTCCTGCTAATGGGACAGTAACCACTGGTACACTCCCTGCCCGTCCTGCCCCCTGGGCATAACAAGACCCCAAGCAACCCCCAGCCTCTTCCCATGAACCCAAACCTCCAACCCCCACCTTCCCCAGACCCTATATAACATGCATATGTCTTTGGGTACAGCAGGGGGAGGAGGGGGGGAATAAATTGGGAAGGGAGACTCATCCAACACTCTTCTCTCCAACCCATGGTATCCTACCTAAATGAGCCATTGCTATGGTAACATCCTGTCTGGTCGACCTGGCAACCCCACTCAGGTCCAGCAAAAATGGTGCACAGTGAGAGAGAGATAGACAGACAGGAAGAGAGAGAGAGAGAAAGTGAGAAGGAAAGAAAGAGAGAAATTGAAAAAGAGCAAAGTAGTGAGAGGGCAAGTAAAAAGGGTAGTTGGTAGTAAGATTTGCAGATTGAGGAGCGTGGGGAACATACCTCACTATTCACTAAACAACAGCACTCTCTGCTGGAGAGAAACTGTTACAGGGAGCTGCACAGACAAAACATTATCTGATGGTCATGTGGATAATATAGACCCTCCCTGTAGGCTAAAGTATCTAAATGTATCAGCAAAGATATTTCCTTCCTCATCTGATGTTCAACTGTTGGATCACAGTAGAGGCTCTGTTTGTTTTTACTCCACACTGGGTCACTCGCAGCAGCGCATCGTCAACCTCAGGAGGCTGAAGAAATTTGGCTTGTCACCAAAAGCACTCACAAACTTCTACAGATGCACAATTGAGAGCATCCTGTCGGGCTGTATCACCGCCTGGTACGGCAACTGCTCCGCCCACAACCATAAGGCTCTCCAGAGGGTAGTGAGGTCTGCACAACACATCACCGGGGGCAAACTACCTGCCCTCCAGGATACCTACATCACCCGATGTCACAGGAAGGCCATAAAGATCATCAAGGACAACAACCACCCGAGCCACTGCCTGTTCACCCCGCTATCATCCAGAAGGCGAGGTCAGTACAGGTGCATCAAAGCTGGGACCGAGAGACTGAAAAATAGCTTCTATCTCAAGGCCATCAGACTGTTAAACAGCCACCACTAATATTGAGTGGCTGCTGCCAACACACTGACTCAACTCCAGCCACTTTAATGATGGGAATTGATGTCAAATATATCACTAGCCACTTTAAACAATGCTACTTAATATAATGTTTACATACCCTACATTATTCATCTCATATGTATACGTATATACTGTACTCTATATCATCTACTGCATCTTTATGTAATACATGTATCACTAGCCACTTTAAACTATGCCACTTTGTTTACATACTCATCTCATATGTATATACTGTACTCGATACCATCTACTTCATCTTGCCTATGCCGCTCTGTACCATCACTCATTCATATATCTTTATGTACATATTCTTTATCCCCTTACACTTGTGTGTATAAGGTAGTAGTTTTGGAATTGTTAGTTAGATTACTCGTTGGTTATTACTGCATTGTCGGAACTAGAAGCATAAGCATTTCGCTACACTCGCATTAACATCTGCTAATCATGTGTATGTGACAAATACATTTGAGCTGATTTGTTAATCCACCTTTAATCCATTTTATTTCAGGTTTTAAAACAGGCTGTTCCACAAGGTTGCACATGCATCTATCATAAATGTCTTCTTGTTTGAGAGGGGAAAGGCAGAGCATCAACCTACCAGGCAACTGTAGTTAATCTAGCTATCAAGTTCCCATATAATGTTCCTGCCCTGGCCTGCACCTTTCCTTCCTCCCTTCTCTCCTTTGAGAAACCAACACAAATAAGCTACAGCCCACAGAAACATTCTCACACTGAAGAACCCATCTCAGTGAGAAAAAAACATGGTAAGCATTATAGCCTGTTTCTGTTTCTTGCTACAAGAAAACAGAAAGTTATTGAAGGAGAATAGAGCAGTTGGGGGAAAGGCGAGACTAAAGGAATAGCCTACTTGAACTGTTTGTCCTGCTTGACAACTGTAACCAGATACATTTATTAAACAAGGCAATATTTACAGAAAGGACCACCTCATTCATTTAAATTCCACTAATCTTGGTCACTGCATCAATGTGGAAAACTCATTGGATTTGAAAAAAAGTAATCAACATAAGGGCATTTCGTATTTTTTCACCTAACTCTCTATCTCGGTGTGGGTGTGCCTGTTCACAGGGCTGATCTAGGTCAGAGGACAGTATTTGTCTGCTCCTGAGAAGGGAGTAACAACTTCTAAAATGAGTCTTTCTGCGGCGAGAGACGAGGGGAACACTTTCTCAATAAAAATTGTCTCGAGAAAGAGGAGAGACCAGTGTCTCGTGTACCCGGCTGTGTGTCAATAAAGATTGTCTCCAGAAAGAGGAGAGACCAGTGTCTCGTGTACCCGGCTGTGTGTCAATAAAGAGTGACATGTCAATGGATCCTTATAACTTCAGTAAAGAAGAACCCTTGTCCAGTGAACAGGGGTAATAATACTTCTTTTTTAACCACACTCTGATACAGATATCTGAGTACTCCTCAACAACAATTGACTATTTCTTCCTCGGTCAGGCTAAAGATGATCTCCTTGGTTTTTGGCATGGTCCATCAGGAGCAATCAGTGTGTCATGTAGCCAGTTGTTTGTCTTTGAAGAGTGAACCGTCTATGGGACCACCAATCAACTTTTCCAGTGAACAGGGGTAATAAGACTTGTTGTTTTAACACCACACATAAATATGAACTACTCCTCACTATTTCTTCCTTAGCCAGACTAAAGATCATTTCAGGAGAAACTAGTGTCTCTTGTAACCAGCTCAGACCGGCCTTTATTTCAACGTCCACGGACATGAACCAATTCTGAACCAATCATAGACATTCATAGACGTCCGGTCCTGACAGGCCAAATATAGACGTTCAAACATAGCCCAAACATAGACATCCGGACCGGACCAAATCTGAACCAATTATTATACTCTACTTTTCTTTAGTGTACTGTGTACTGTAACGTACTGTACTTTGCTATGCTCTACTGTACTCTATGCACTGTGCTGTCCAAATTTGTGAAACATAGATGTCTATGATTGTTGGCTGGGTGGTAGCCTAGCAGTTAGAAGGCTGGGCCAGTAACCAAAAGGTAAGTCACTCTGGATAAGACCGTCTGCTAAATGACTAAAATGTCAAACTGACTTGCCTAATTAAATAAAGGTTAAATTAAAAGGTGTTTTTAATTTAAATACACTACAGTAATATATAGTTTAATTTAGCAGAGTACAGTACAGTAGAGTTTTATTCAGTAGAGCACAGTAGAGTAGAGTACAGTACAGTTTAATCCTGTAGAGTACAGTACAATACAGTAGAGCACACTAGAGTACAGTACAGTTTAATCCAGTAGAGTACAGTACAATACAGTAGAGCACACTAGAGTACAGTACAGTTTAATCCAGTAGAGTACAGTACAATACAGTAGAACACACTAGAGTACAGTACAGTAGAGTTTTATTCAGTAGAGTACAGTACAGTTTAATCCAGTAGAGTACAGTACAATACAGTAGAGCACACTAGAGTACAGTACAGTTTAATCCAGTAGAGTACAGTACAATACAGTAGAGCACACTAGAGTACAGTAAAGTAAAAACAATTAAAGTAGAGTGTACTGTATTGTACCTTAGTTTACTCTAATGTACTCAACTCTACTGTACTCTACTGGATTAAACTGTACTGTACTCTACTGTGCTCTACTAAATAAAACTCTACTGTACTGTACTCTACTAAATTAAACTATATATTACTGTAGTGTATTTAAATTAAAAACACCTTTTAATTGAACCTTTATTTAACTAGGAAAATCAGTTAAGAACAAATTCTTATTTACAATGACGGCCTACCCCGGCTAAACACGGACGACGCTGGGCCAATTTTGCGCCGCCCTATGGGATTCCCAGTCACCGACGGGTTGTGATACAGCCTAGAATAGAACCAGGGTATGTAGTGACGCCTCTTGCAGTCAGATGCAGTGCCTTAGACCGCTGCTCCACTCGGGCGCCGAAGTGCAGTGTACTCTACTAAATTAAACTCTACTGTACTCTACTGAATTAAACTATACTGTACTGTACTCTACTGTACTTTACTGTACTCTACTGAATAAAACTCTGCTCTGTCCCATACCATACTGTACTGTACTCTTTGTTCTACTGTGCTCTACTGTACAGAACTGCCATACTGTACTGTGATGTTCAAACTTGTCAAATTTAGCTTAGACGTCAGTGTTGGGTGAACTACATGTAATTCAAATAGTAATGTAATTACAATTTGCCATAGCTTGGTGGTGGTGGAACTACACTGAACAAAAATATAAATGCAACATGTAAAGTGCTGGTCCCGTGTTTCATGAGCTGAAATTAAATATACAAATTCAAAACCAAACGCACATTGTCTCAAAAATGTTGTATACAAATTTGTTTACATCCCTGTTAGTGAGCATTTTATCCGTTGGCAAGATAATCAATCAAATTTCAGTCAAATGTATTTAGTTCTATAGTCAAATGTATTTAGTCAAATGTATTTAGTTCCATAGCCGCAAGCAGAACAGCTGAAACTGGAGCAGCAGCACGGCCAGGTGGACTGGGGACAGCAAGAAAGAGAGAAAGAGAGAGAGAGAGAGAGACCCTAGGCTGAGACAAGAGGGGTCGGGAGACACGGTGGCCCCGTCCGACGATACCCCCGGACAGGGCCAAACAGGCAGAATATAACCCCATCCACTTTGCCAAAGCACAGCCCACACACCACTAGAGGTATATCTTCAACCACCAACTTACCACCTTGAGACAAGGCCGAGTATAGCCCACAAAGATCTCCGCCACGGCACAACCCAAGGGGGGGCACCAACCCGGACAGGAAGATCATGTCAGTGACTCAACCCACTCAAGTGATGCACCCCTCCTAGGGATAGCATAGAGGAGCACCAGTAAGCCAGTGACTCAGCCCCTGTAATAGGGTTAGAGGCAGAGAATCCCAGTGGAGAGAGGGGAACTGGCCAGGTAGAGACAGCAAGGGAAGTTCGTTGATCCAGTGCCTTTCGGTTCACCTTCACACTCCTGGGCCAGACTACACTCAATCATTGGACCTACTGAAGAGATGAGTCTTCAATTAAGACTTAAAGGTTGAGACCGAGTCTGCATCTTTCACATGGATAGGCAGACCATTCCATAAAAATGTAGCTCTATAGGAGAAAGTCTTGCATCCAGCTGTTTGCTTAGAAATTCTAGGGACAGTAAGGAGGCCATCTTGTGACCGTAGCGTACGTGTAGGTATGTACGGCAGGACCAAATCAGAAAAATTGGTAGGAGCAAGCCCATGTAATGCTTTGTAGATTAGCAGTAAAACCTTGAAATCAGCCCTTGCCTTAACAGGAAGCCAGTGTAGAGAGGCTAGCACTGGAGTAATATGATCAAATTTTTGGGATCTAGCCAAGATTCTAGCAGCCGTGTTTAGCACTAAATGAAGTTTATTTAGTGCTTTATCCGGGTAGCCAGAAAGTAGAGCATTGCAGTAGTCGAACCTAGATGTGACAAAAGCATGGATTCATTTTTCTGCATCATTTTTGGACAGAAAGTTTCTGATTTTTGCAATGTTACGTAGATGGAAAAAGTCTGTCCTTGAAACAGTCTTGATATGTTTGTCAAAAGAGAGATCAGGGTCCATAGTAACGACAAAGTCCTTCACAGTTTTATTGAGAAGACTGTACAACCATCAAGATTAATTGTCCGATTCAACAGAAGATATCTTTGTTTCTTGGGACCATAGAACATGCACCTCTGTTTTGTCCGAGTTTAAAAGTAGAACATTTGCCACCATCCACTTCCTTATGTCTGAAACACAGGCTTCCAGGGAGGGAATTTTGGGGCTTCACCACGTTTCATCGAAATGTACAGCTGTGTGTCATCCGCATAGCAGTGAAAGTTAGCATTATGTTTCCGAATGACATCACCAAGAGGTAAAATATATAGTGAAAACAATAGTGGTCCTAAAACGGAGCCTTGATGAACACCAAAATATACAGTTTATTTGTCAACAGGACAAACCATCCACAGAGACAAACTGATATCTTTCCGACAGATAAAATCTAAACCAGGCCAGAACGTGTAAAACCAGACTGAAGCGTTTCGTATACATTGTTTGTCTTTAGGAAGTCAATGAGTTGCTGCGCAACAGCTTTTTCTAAAAATAATTGAGAGGAATGGGAGATCCGATATAGGCCGATAATTTTCTGGGTCAAGGTTTGGCTGTTTTAAGAGAGGCTTTATTACTGCCACTTTTAGTGAGTTTGGTACTTATCCGGTGGATTGAGAGCCGTTTATTATGTTCAACATAGGAGGGCCAAGCACAGGAAGCAGCTCTTTCAGTAGTTTAGTTGAAATAGGGTCCTGCGTGTAGCTTGAAGTTTTAGAGGCAATGATTATTTTCATCAATGTGTCAAAAGATAAAGTACTAAAAAACTTGAGTGTCTCCCTTGATCCTAGGTGTCAGGAACTTCAAAATGAGCGGACGCAGGAGCAGCGTGATTGAAGTTCCACATCTTTATTTTGGTGCACAAACACAAAACAATTTCCCACAAAGCAGGTGGGAGATAGGGCTTCCTAAATATGAACCCCAATTTGAGGCAACGATTACCAGCTGCCTCTGATTGGGAACCGTACAAAACCACCAACATAGAAATACATATTCTCGAACACCCCCCTAGTCACACCCTGACCTAAACCACTATAGAGAATCCAAGGGCTCTCTATGGTCAGGGCGTGACAGTATCCCCCCCACTGGTGCAGAGGTAGGCTCTTGCCTTGGAGCGGGACTGGACACCGTGCCTGGATGGGGCACCGGCGCAGCGGAAGGCTCCGGCCATGGAGCTGGGTTGAACGCCGTGTCTGGACTGGGCACCGGCGCAGAGGAAGACTCCTGCAATGGAGCGGGACTGGACACCGTGCCTGGACGGTGCACTGGCACAGATGTAGGCTGTTGACCTTGGAGCGGGACGGAACACTGTGCCAGGATGGGGCACCGGCACAGAGGGAGGCTCCTGCCATGGAGCGGGACTGGACGCCTTGCCTGGACTGGGCACCAGCGCAGAGGAAGGCTCCTGCCAGGGAGCGGGACTGGACGCCTTGCCTGGACTGGGCACCGGCGCAGAGGAAGGCTCCTGCCAGGGAGCGGGACTGGACACCGTGCCTGGACTGGCCACCGGCGCAGAGGAAGGATCCTGCCCGGGAGCAGGACTGGACGCCTTGCCTGGAAGCTCCGGACCGTTGAACGTCGCTGGAGGTTCCGAACCATGGACCGTCGCTGGAGGTTCCAGACCGTGGACCGTCGCTGGAGGTTCCGGACCGTGGACCTTCGCAGGAGGTTCCGGACTGGGAACCGTCGCCGGAAGCTCCGGACTTGGAACCGTCGCCGGAAGCTCTGGACTGTGAATGGGCACTGGAGGCCTAGTGCGTGGAGCCGGTACAGGTAGCACCGGACTGGTGACACGCACTTCAGTGTGAGTGCGGGGAGGAGGCACAGGACGTACCGGACTGGGGAGGCGCACTGGAGTCCAGATGTGTGAAGCCGGCGCAGGTTTCACCAGACAGCTAACCGGATCCTCTGGTCGAATGTTGAGCAGAACACATTTGCACAACATCTCTCTCCTCTCACTCTCTTCTAACTTCTCCATCGCCTCCGAACGGTTTCTTGCTCTTTAGGGCGAATGCAGGGAACCGGCACATGACGTACCGGGCTGGGGAGGTGCACTGGAGATCTTATGTGTGCCAAATATGTCTCAAGTTTTGAGGGAGCGTGCAATTGGCGTGCTGACTGCAGGAATGTCCACCAGAGCTGTTGCCAGATAATTTTATGTTAATTCCTCTACCATCAGCCGCCTCCAATGGTATTTTCGAGAATTTGGCAGTACGTCCAACTGGCCTCACAACCGCAGACCACGTGTAAACACGCCAGTCCAGGACCTCCACATCCAGCTTCTTCACCTGCGGAATCGTCTGAAACCAGCCACCCGGAGAGCTGAAGAAACTGTGGGTCTACACAACTGGAGAATTTCTGCACAAACTGTCAGAGACCGTCTCAGGGAAGCTCATATGGGTGCTCTTCGTCCTCACCAGGGTCTTACCTGACTGCAGTTCGGCATCATAATGACTTCAGTGGGCAAATGCTCACTTTCGATGGCCACTGGCAAGCTGGAGAAGTGTGCTCTTAACGGATTAAACCCAGTTTCAACTTTATAGCAGGCAGATGGCAGGGGGGTTATGGTATGGGCAGGCGCAAGCTACAGACAACGAACACAATTGCATTTTATCGATGGCATTTTGAATGCACAGAGATACTGTGAGGAGATCCTGAGGCCCATCATTGTGCCATTCATCCGCCGCCGTCACCTCATGTTTCAGTATGATAATGCACAGGATCTGTACACAATTCCTAGAAGTTGAAAATGTCCCAGTTCTTCCATTGCCTGCATACTCACCAGACATGTCACCCATTGTTTGGGATGCTCTGGATCAACGTGTATGATAGTGTGTTCCAGTTCCTGCCAATATCCAGCAACTTCCCACAGCCATTGAAGAGGAATGGGACAACATTCCACGGGCCTCAATCAACAGCCTGATCAACTCTATGTGAAAGAGATGTGTTTTGTTGCATGAGGCAAATGGTGGTCATACCAGATACTGACTGGTTTTCTGATCCACACACCACACCCCTACCTTTTCTTTTTTTTAAGTATCTGTGACTAATGGATGCATATCTGTTTTCCCAGTCATGTGAAATCCAGAGATTAGGGCCTAATTTATTTATTTACATTGACTGATTTTCTTATATGAACTGTAACTCAATCAAATCTGAGGTCCAACCTGCTCTTAAAGACCCACATTTTTTATTTATTATTATTTTTTTTTATTTTACCTTTATTTTACTAGGCAAGTCAGTTAAGAACAAGTTCTTATTTTCAATGACAGCCTAGGAACAGTGGGTTAACTGCCTGTTCAGGGGCAGAACGACAGATTTACCTTGTCAGCTCGGGGATTTGAACTTACAACCTTGCGGTTACTAGTCCAACGCTCTAACCACTAGGGTAGTGCATGCCTTTGTTCAAGAACAGTTCTACCACAGGAGGCTGCTGAAGGGAGGACAGCTCATAATAATAGTTGGAATAGAGTCAATGGAATGGAATGAAACACATGTTTGATACCATTTGATACCATTCCCATTATTCTGTTCCAGTCATTACTAAGAGCCTGTCCTCCCCAATTAAGGTGTGAGTTCTGTGAGTTATGCCATAGTGTTTCTACTAATAAGCTGATTAGTAGAATCAGGTGTGGTAGAATGGGACTTGAAAATGAAGCCAACCCTGATACAAAATACTAACAAATAACAAACTGCTGGGAAACATCCATAAAAAGGTGAGTCATTAGACAAGTACAAAAGCACAAACAATTTGAAATAAACACAATTCAATTTATAGTATTACTAGTCTTACATTGAAAACTGACATAAATCTATGGAATTTAAACTTTTGCTAATTTAAATGTAATGTACAGAATATTGTGTATGAAATGTGGCTGCAAAATTAGCAGTGCCACTGCTGGGGGTGTAAATTCTGGAAAATTGAAGTGCTCCCTTTTACAGCGACACAACGTACAGAAAATAGTGTACGGTGGAATATGGAAAAACTATTGGATTTAAGATGATTGGCCACTATAATGGCCGCCAAATGAGCAGCGAAGGTCCACTTGATGTACACTCTGTGCATTTGGAAATGTAAAAGTGCTCCTGCGGAAAATGGACCCACGTTTTACTGCGACACAAGTACAGATAATGTTGAACCTGTGCAATAAATGATAGGAGTACAGACACAAAACACATTGGCTTTTTTTAAGATTAAAAAGGGCAACCTTTAAAAAATATTTCGATTGTTCTTTGTATGGTAACTAGTATAACATATATCGATATTTTTGCACACTTTCCATCATTTTCGCCGTAACTATTCATTAAACTGGAAAGGACTTATATTCTGAAGGAGTCCCAAACTCCGTGACCAGGAAGTACTTAGTTATTATTGCCTGTTTCACAGCGGTGTGGGTCTTTGTTTATTATTCCCGGCGGTTTCTTTATCAAGCATCGTGAATATGGAAGACGAATGGGAGGAGGAGGTAAGACCAAAGAGTAGTTGTCGTAACAGATCGTGACTTTGCTTATTCGTCTCTGATTCCCTATGAAACGCCACTGGCACAGAATGAGAGCAGTTTGTGAAGCGACTACATAGAATTGGCATTCCAGACGGAGATCTTTGGTTGGGTGATGCAACCATTTATTGCCGGATATAAAATAAAAATTAGCAATCCATTTGATTTACCGAACAAATGTGCAGAGAGGTGTATTACAAAGCTGATCTAGTGAGAAGGTAAGAACCATATGCTCTCTCATTCAACCTGTGAGCTAACACATCCTGTTCACGTGGGTACATGTGAGTGCCCCATCCCCAATGGTGCCGCTCAATAATCTATCCGACCTCATGAAGTGTTCACTTACTTCCCACAAATGCTTAATGACTTTTCTTGCACGCCGCCTCTCCCTCTACCAGTGTGTTCCACATGACATTGTCAGGCTGAACAGGGATTCAGGAAGGGGAATGCAGCTTTTTGATAGATGGCATCCCTCAAGGAGGCAAGAAAGAGATTTCTATTCAGAAATGTAGTTTTCACTAGGAGTCGTTTTAATAGGATTTCAGGAAGAGGAATGGATGTAAAAAGAGGATGAGAAGCTGAGGTTGAATCTGAAGATAGCAGAAAAGAAAGAGATGGTGTGTCGAAGAAGATTGTTGTCAAGTACAAACAGAGTGAGCCGTACGCCATACTGAGTTCTGGCGGTGAAATTAATAAGGACCAATTAAGTGACGTGGAAGGTGTGGTGAAGAGCTCGGAGTCCGACCCTTGCGTTGATGGACGTGATAAAGACGAATCTGGTCCAGTAGGAGTACATTTCTGGGAGAGAGTGGATCCTTGCTCTTTGCCAGATCTAGTTGTGGTTTCAGAGTGGGTGGGAAACAAGTTAGGTGTAGTTGAATCAGTGAAGGTAACCCGTAGTGGACTGATAGTTTTTTGTGTTACTTCCGCCCAGATGGAGTCGGCACTCATTGTCACACAACTTAGGTTAAGATCTGTTTCTTGCTTTCCTCTTAGTAGAAGGGCATCATTGAAATGTATGATTTTTGGGGTAGTGTGGAGGTGAAGCAGTTGAACATTCCTGGTGTTTGTGATGGCCGTTGTTTGGTGCGCTGCAGACCCAGTGGGGAGTGTGGTGAAACAGAGGTGTCACAGTCTCTTTTTGATTCTCTACTTGAAAAAGTCATGTTAGGATATATCAGTTATCCTGTTAGAGCTGTTGTGTAGAATCCACTGTGATGTTTCAGGTGCCATGTTTATTGTGGCAGCAGTTTGTAGGAGGGAGATTCCAAGATGTGGGAAGTGTGCTGGAGGGTATAGGACAGAGGATTATGTAGTTTAAGTGGATGAAGTTGTGTCAACTGTAGGGGTTCCCATGTTGCAGGGGATTGAAAGTGTCCCGTGCGAGTGAGGCAGGTTGAGGTGGTCAGAGTCCGAGCAGTGCAGAAAGTGTTGTATGCTGAGGCAGTGAAGAGAGTAGAGGAGGATGGTTTAAGGGTGAGGGATCCCTGTGAGTAGTAGATGTGTGCCAGCACATAGGGATAGGCCAATGAGTGATCTATGCTTTAGTAAGGTTGGCTTCTTAGCATTCATAGCAATAGTTATTAACTGTACTGCAGAATGAAATGTAAATCACAGAAAATGGAATGTGGTAGTTGGTTTTTAATGACTGTAGGGTTAGTTGGAAGGGTTTTAAATTATTTGTATTTAATTTTTCAGAAGGTATAATGGATTTATACTATAGTCCAGTTGGGGGTGGTAATGCAACATTTTGGTATTTTATTAGGATCCCCATTAGCTGTTGCGAAAGCCACAGCTACTCTTCCTCCCAGAACATGAAACATTACATAATACAGAAAATTAATAGACCATAACAGTTCAAAGATGGAACTACATGCATTTAAAAGTGGCATGCATAACCTACATGTCAATATATACAAACAAAATATCTAGGTTAAATAGGGGAGAAGCGTGAAGTTCTGCTTTCTGTTTTTTGAAACAAGGTTTGCTGTTCATTTGAGAAATATGAGATGGAAGGGAGTTCCATGCAATAATGGCTCTATATAATACTGTACGCTTTCTTGAATTCGTTCTGGATTTGGGGACTATGACCCCTGATGGCATGTCTGCTCTGGTAAGTGTGTGTGTCAGCGAGGGTTGCAAACTTTCCGGGAAATTTTCCATGGGAAGTTAAGCCTGGGAATTTTGCTTGAATTCATCAAAAATGTTAGCTTATAACAGGTAACCTTTTTTTGTGGGATACACAAGGCAATTCTAGGTCTTGTGGCATATTTTGGTTAAACTATCCCCAATTCAATGGAATTGTAACCCTCTGTATGCACAGTGCATTCTTCCATCACATGTACAGCTGATTCTCAAGATCTTGTACACTAATAAGATGCTATTAAGTCCACACTACTACACTGTCTGAGCCAAGGACTACATGCTTTCTGGTAAGTTTTGTTTACAATACTGGGTGGGGTGAATAATATATTTGACAATTTTTTTTGTTAACTAGTAAATAGTAGCCTACAGCAAAGTGTGTTTAAATCATTTTTAACTTGATAACAATTTCTGCTAGTTAGTTTTTGCTACCATGTGGGTTTTAGCTTGTTTGAGCCTGCTAACTGAGTGTTCATTCACCTGTTTCCATACATGTTTCTTTTTTAAACTTATTACAAAGGAGTTGTTTAATCAAACTGCTTAACTATTTATCTGTACATGGAATTGTATTTGTTTTTCTTTACTCATTTTTTTCTAATCTTTACAGGAAAATGCCACGGGCACTATCTAATGTGTGGAGACATTTCCCTGCAGCTAATGTAGGAAAAGCTGTGTATGTACATTTGCAAATACTGTGGCAAATCATATGTGAAGAATGCAACAAAGATGTAAAATCATCTGGCCAAGTGCATAAAGATCCCTCAGTGCTCACAACAAGCAACCTCTGACAAGAGTCTCTCTACTTCTATTCAAGGTGAAAATTATGAATCAGACACCTTATCGATAGCAACAGCTCACGGTCCTCCTGCAATCAGAAGCTTTTTTCACTCAATGGAGCAACATGGTCAGAGAAATGCTGATGAATGTCTTGCTCGAGCTGTGTATGCAACTGGTTCACCTCTGATGCTTACAGGCAATGTGTATTGGAAGAGATTTCTGAATGTTCTTCTCCCTGCATACACCCCTCCAACCAGACATGCTTTATCTACTCATTTGCTGATGCAGAGTTCAAGGGAAGGTCAAGCAAATCATAGAGAAAGCAGACTGGATTGCAATCTGATGGGTGGTCGAATGTTTGTGGGCAAGGAATAATTAACTACATCTCCACCACTCAACCAGTATTCTACAAGAGCACAGACACAAGGGACAACAGACACACCGGTCTCAACATTGCAGATGAGCTGAAGACAGTCATCAATGACTTGGACCACAGAATGTATTTGCACTGGTGACAGACAATGCTGCGAACATGAAGGCTGCTTGGTCTAAAGTGGAGGAGTCCTACCCTCACATCACACCCATTGGCTGTGCTGCTCATGCAATCAATCTGCTTATCAAGGACATCATACAAGAGAGCCAAGGAAATGGTTAGGTATGTGAACGGTCATCAAGTTTTAGCACCAATCTACCTCACCAAGCAAAGTGCGAAGAATAAGAGCACCACATTGAAGCTGTCCGGCAACACCCGTTGGGGTGGAGTTGTCATCATGTTTGACAGTCTCCTGGAGGGGAAGGAGTCTCTCTAAAATATAGCCATATCACAGTCTGCCGATATGGACAGCCTCATCAAGAGGATCCTCCTGGTTGATGTATTTTGGGAGAGAGTGGTAAGCAGTCTGAAACCCCTGAAACCTTAGCCATTGCATGGATTGAGGGAGACAATACCATCCTGTCTGATGTTCAGACTCTGCTTGCAGATGTATGTGAATAAGTTGCTCCAAGCAGTGGAAACTGCAGTTCTGAAATGCATCAAAAAGCGTGAAGACTTCTGCCTGAAGCCCATACACGCCACAGCGTATATGTTGGAGATGCAATATGGCAGTCGTGCCAACATATCTCATCAGCCACCTGATGGAAGGGACTGAGGCTCTTTCCCCTGTTGCCTCCATCATCCTCCCAATCCTACCAACATCAGCCTCCTCAGAGCGCAACTGATCCTTGTTTGGGAACACACACACCAAAGCACGCAACAGGCTGACCAATACAAGGGTTGAAAAATCTGTGGCCATCCGGGCAAATTTGAGGCTTTTTGCGCCTGACAACAAGCCATCCTCAACTAGGTTGGAAAGTGAAGATGAGGCCTCACAGTCTGATGTTCTAGAGGTGGACATTGGGGAGCTCCAGGGAGAAGACATGGAAGCCTGAGAGGAAGGCAACCAAAGCTTTAGTTTCTAGACTATCATTTTACAGATGAATGGTAAATGTTTTTGCGTGATGCGATGGATCATTGGGATCATTCAATGTTCCCTTTCTTTTGTTATTCAGTGAAATCCCATGTCAAGAGTCAACTCATTTAAAGTTCAATTCGTAACAAAAAAAAATTATTCTTTTTTCTATTGGATGGATTTAATCATTTGCAATTATGTCTACTTGTGATTAGAGTTCGACCGATTATGATTTTCCAACGGCGATACCGATACCGTCATTAGAGGACCAAAAAAGCCGATGCATATTAATCGGCCATTTAAAAATAATAATAATATTTTTTTTATGTAAATGTATTTGTAATAATGACAATTACAACACTACTGAATGAACACTTATTTTAACTTAATATAATACATCAATAAAATCAAGATGTGCCGCTCTGTTTTGGGCCACCTGCAGTTTAACTAGGTCTTTCTTAGCAGCACTTGAACAGATGGCTGGACAATAATAAAGATAAGACAAAAGTAGAGCCTGCAGGACTTACTTTGTGGAGTGTGGTGGACAGACCTCTCCCCACCTTTACAACCATTGATTTTACATTGGCGTGCGAAAGTATTCACCCCCGTTGGCATTTTTCCTGTTTTGTTGCCTTACAACCTGGAATTAAAATGGATTTTTGGGGGTTGTATCATTTGATTTACACAACATGTCTACCACTTTGAAGATGCAAAATATTTTTCCTTGTGAAACAAACAAGAAATAAGACAAACAGAACTTGAGCATGCATAACTATTCACCCCCCCCCCAAAGTCAATACTTTGTAGAACCACCTTTTGCAGCAATTACAGCTGCAAGTCTCTTGGGGTATGTCTCTATAAGCTTGGCACATCTAGCCACTGGGATTTTTGCCCGTTCTTCAAGGCGTAACTGTTCCAGCTCCTTCAAGTTGGATGGGTTCTGCTGGTGTACAGCAATCTTTAAGTCATACCACAGATTCTCAATTGGATTGAGGTCTGGGCTTTGACTAGGCCATTTCAAGACATGTAAATGTTTCCCCTTAAACCACTCAAGTGTTGCTTTAGGCTCATTGTCTTGCTGGAAGGTGAACCTCCATCCCAGTCTCAAATCTCTGGAAGACTGAAACAGGTTTTCCTCAAGAATTTCCCTGTATTTAGCGCCATCCATCATTCCTTCAATTCAATTCTTTCCCAGGCCCTGCCGATGGGGAAAAACATGGTGTTCTCGGGATGATGAGAGGTGTTGGGTTTGCGCCAGAAATAGTGTTTTCCTTTATGGCTAAAAAGCTCAATTATAGTCTCATCTGACCAGAGTACCACCTTCTATATGTTTGGGGAGTTTCCCACATGCCTTTTGGCGAACACCAAATGTGATTGCTTATTTTTCCATGATTTGGAAAGGAACACATCTGTCTATATAAGGTCCCACAGTTGACAGTGCATATCAGAGCAAAAACCAAGCCACGAGGTCGAAGGAATTGTCCATAGGTCTCCGAGACGACAGGATTGTGTCAATGCACAGATCTGGGGAGGGGTACCAAAGAATTTCTGCAGCATTGAATGTCCGTAAGAACACAGTGGCCTCCATCATTCTTAAATGGAGGAAGTTTGGAACCACCAAGACTCTTCATAGAGCTGGCCAAACTGAGCAATTGGGGAGAAGGGCCCTGGTCGCGGAGGTGACCAAAAACCAGAAGGTCACTCTGACAGAGCTCTAGAGTGCCTCTGTGGAGATGGGAGAACCTTCCAGAAGGACAATCATCTCTGCAGCACTCCACCAATCAGGCCTTTATGGTAGAGTGGCCAGACGGAAGCCACTCCTCCGTAAAAGGCACATCACAGCCAGCTTGGCGATAGCTGAATGACACCTAAAGACTCTCGGACCATAAGAAACAAGATTCTCTGATCTGATGAAACCAAGATTACCATTTGGCCTGAATGCCGAGCATCAAGTCTGGGGGAAGCCTGGTGCACTTCACCACCTTTACCGCCTTTAAACTCCGCCGAAGGTTGAAGACTTCCCACAAATCTAAAAGCATTGGATTGGTCGGGCTGGAGGGAGTTTTCAACATATTTCTTATACCAACCATTCTTTTCCTTTATCAGTGAAGGGAAATTAACAAGTGCACACTTTGGGAGAAATAAGAGAGTATTGGGATGCACCTGTAGTGTAGAAATGTCTCCTACAGTTTTCTAGAGACCTCTGGAAAGTCTTAGCCAACACATTTTATGGTGGACGATGACATCTAGTGTTTGTTGTGATCAGATACACCCTCTATCATGGAAAAATGACTGAAGACAATTTCTTAAATGTTCTGCCCCTCTCTTTCTCCCTCTCTTTTTAGGAGCAGTTGGTTGTGGTTGAGCTCTCTGGTATAATTAACTCAGATTTTTTGACCAAGTGTCAGGGAACCTGCAAGATACTGGTGAGTGATCTGGCTTCCCTTTCTCACGCGCTACAGTAGATAGCAAAGCAAACGTTCAATGAAACCTCTACGTTCCTCCTGTTGATTTTCTTATTTGTTGTATTGAAGGACATTGACAGTGAGCAGCCAATGATGCAGGTGGGAAGATACGTGTTTGCGGGAGAGTATGACGGTAAGTGTAGTCATTATTGGTGGATTCTATTTGCTTATGCCTGACAACATATTTGCTGAATGTATAATGAACCCCTTGCCCCTCCTCCCTATGTACACTTTAGATCTGAAGGGACTGGGATAATAAAAACAACTCAACATGTCACTTGTTGCATCTTGCCTACTGATAGACTAGGTGGAAGTGTCTAGAGAAGATGGGCTAGGGGTCTTGTTTTTAATACATTTGTGTTATCCATTTTCCAGTGAAGTACATGTAGTTCTACATGTTTTGGAGTAGTGTTCTTATTAGTGCCCTGTTGTGATACTGAGTTACAGACTGAGTGTCTGTTTAACTCTCCCCTCTCTGGCTCTCTTCTCTCCCCCATATCTCCTGACAGATGCCTTGGGCACCTGTGTGCTCTTCGAGGAGGGACAGACGAGTGGTGAGTATTGACGAGTGGTGAGTTTCATAGAGATGAACTGATCTTCACTCTAAGTTCTTTCTCCTCTCTCGTGTGTTTGTTTTAGGGGCAGACCCAGAAGCCAGTCCAGAGCTGAGCTATAAGTGCCACACCGTTAAGAGACTGATGATGCAGAGAACCTTCCTTGCTGAGAAAAAGGAAGGAGACAACAGCTCAGGTTACACACACAGTGAGCCCTCACGCTCACATACCAACACACACACATACTGTTGTGCTATGCTCTCTATTTTGGATCAATACTGGGGTCCTCTGGAGCTCAGTTGTTAGAGCATAGAGCTTGCAACAACTGTAAAGTTGGTTTGATTCCTGGGACCATCCATACGTAAAAATGTATACGTGTATTACAATGTCGCTTTGGATAAAAGCTTCTGCCAAATGGCATAATTAATGTCATTAAATTTGCCGGAGTTGGACTTTTGCTTCTAGTGACTTCATTCAATGCAAATTTTACTGCACAATACCTTTTGTAGCCGAAGTCAAACTTTGAGATGCTTGAATTTAGCTGTTTTTTTTTAATGCGACATGAAGATGCTTGAATATGGCTGTTTGTTGCTGTTGCAGGAGACTTTCAGTTTCAGCCACTGAGTGACGGAATGTCCCCAGCCAGACTGGACTCACTCTCTCACTTCATCCAGAACCCAAAGAGGACCTCCAAGCCAGCAGGGGAAGGGGGAGCACACACAATGGGGCAGAAGACTGGGTAGAGGGGTCAGGCAGGACACTGTCAGCAACTCCAGTAATTAGGTTTTACCTCTGATTTGTAATTATATTTTTGTACTGTGTATGTTGTTGAAATAAATATGTGACGCTTTCTAGACGTGTTGTTTTTGATTACCGTATTCTAGTACTTAATAGATGGGATATTTCCTGATTTTGCCTGGAATTGAGAACTGCTTGAATCTCCATTTTATCGCCATCACCTCATTCTTTCATTTCAGAATATCCCCATTCAGTTGGAATGTCAATGATTGATGATGAAATGGGCATGCAGCTTGAGGGGATGTACTCATGCATATCCTACTAATGAACTTGGTTGTGTGATGCAGTTTTAAAAAACACTTAATGTCACAACAAGAAATAAAAGTCAATGTTAGAAAGTTGTTTTGATAAGTGCTGCTCTTTTTTGGGGAATGGGGAAAATATTTAAAAACATTACAAGCTCATAGCGTGAGGACGTGGCGGTTATTAACCAATCAAAAGGCCGAAGCTGTCCAGAAGTGGAGTAATGGACGAGCGGTATGAAACAAGCTAATCTTAGTACAGGAAACGACTTTACTTCGGCGATGGGTGTGTATCCGGAGTAGATGACGTTGACGGTCAAAAGCGAAAGACTAAAGAAAGACCGGTGAGTAAAATATCACTTTTACGCATACCTAAATTCACAGTGCATCTGTTTTATCCTGCTAAATTATTGTAACATTAAAGTTATACACTGACATGAACAGTGCATTTATTTCAACAGATGTCGAGCTAGCAAGCATGCTTATTTGCTAACGTTAGCTTGCTTGCTAACTGGCTTCACAGCAGGGTAAGACTAACATAAAGCCAACTAGCTATCCATGTCATGTATTTTAAAAAACGCGGCTAGTTCAGCCAGAAACGGTGGAGCCACAGATGAGTAGGGGAAACTGAGTTTGTTATATCTTTGGTGGAACTAGCTACTTCATCACACACTGTCACTGATCGCGTTGATATCCGGCTAGATTTCTAGCTTGCTAAGGCCGTTCCTATTAGTATGGCTAAACTAAAGATGGGCATGACGAATTCCTGTCGTAAACTAAATAGACTGACACAATCATATTGTTGTAAGCATCTGTCTGTCGTGTGTATGTGTCAGAGTATGGCGCTGCGGCCGTTGGTCATGTGCTTTGCGCTGTGCGTGGTGCACGCCTCCAGTAAACCCACCATCGACAAGAAGGACCGTGTCATTCATGACGACCTGCTTAGCAACCGCAACCATGACGACGCAGATAACTTTGATTATGACCATGAAGCGTTTCTTGGACAGGATGAGGCCAAGACCTTCGATCAGCTCACACCTGAAGAGAGCAAGGAGAGATTGGGGTAACACACCCACACACACAAACGCAGATGCTGCATCTTGTTTAGAAGCGAGAGAAATAGATTTGTATTGAAAATATGGATTTTACACCCTTCTCTCTCTCCCTACAGTATGTTGGTAGAGCGTATAGATGAGGACAAGAATGGGTATGTGTCAGTAGAGGAGCTGAAGAAGTGGATCAAACACAGTCAGAAGAGGTGGATCTATGATGATGTGGACCGCCAGTGGAAAGGTCATGACCTTAACGGAGATGGACTGGTGTCCTGGGAGGAGTACAAGAATGCCACATACGGATACATACTGGGTACGGGCACACACTCTGAGCGAGTATAAGAATGCAACTTACGACCCCTGACAAGTGCCTTTTCACTGGAAGGTCTGACTTAAACTTTTTTAATTGGTATGTGTGCCCCTAAGATGATTCAGACCCAGAAGATGGCTTCAGCTACAGACAGATGATGTCACGTGACGAGAGGAGATTCAAAATGGCCGACCTGGACGCTGACCTGAAGGCCAATAAAGAGGAGTTTACAGCCTTCCTCCATCCTGAGGAGTACGACCATATGAAGGATATAGTTGTACTGGTGGGTCACACACCCAAACACACAGCATTTATTTTGTAATACAAACACAATTTCTTTATTGTCTAAGGTAATCAGCCAGTAACATATTTGTGCCAATACCTTCTCCTGTAGGAGACCATGGAGGACATTGATAAAAACGGAGACGGCTTCATAGATCTGGAGGAGTACATAGGTGAGTTATAACCTGTAATAACACCTGAATCAGTACATGGGGGACACATAGTTATAACATATCAGCATCTCTCTTTTCCTTTTCTCTTCCCTCCTTCCCCTCTTCTAGGTGACATGTATAACCAGGAGGGTGATCCTTCAGAGCCAGAGTGGGTGAAGACAGAACGAGAACAGTTTACTGAGTTCAGAGATAAAAACAAAGATGGCCGCATGGACAAGGAGGAGACCAGAGACTGGATCCTCCCTTCAGACTACGACCATGCAGAGGCAGAAGCCAAACACCTGGTCTACGAGTCAGATAACGACAAGGTGTGTGTGTGTGTGTGTGTGTGTGTGTGTGTGTGTGTGTGTGTGTGTGTGTGTGTGTGTGTGTGTGTGTGTGTGTGCGTGTGCGTGTGCGTGTGCGTGTACCGGAACAGAGCGCATCTAACCAAAGATTGTGTTTTCTCTCCCCCTCTCTCTGTAGGACGGCCATCTGACCAAGGCAGAGATCGTAGAGAAGTATGACCTCTTCGTTGGCAGTCAGGCTACTGACTTTGGAGAAGCCTTGGCAAGACATGATGAATTCTAACCTTCCACTTCCCACACAGGGTTGGGCTCAATTCAGTCATGGAGTTGAAATCCCAATTAAAAACACTATATGGAGAATAGGGTGACGTTTGAGACGGAGCGTTTCACACTAGTGTACTAAGTAGTGTACGAGTTTGGACATCAAGTTTGGATATCAAGACACACCTCCTGGTTTGGCTCCACCTCCACCATCCTCTCGTTCAATCCGGACAATGGAAAGGATATACAGCATTTCCTCTGTCTTCGTTTGCAGATCTTTGTTTTTGTAAAAAGTGACAGAATACAGATGTTAGTGTTTGTTTTGGTAGCCTTGTTTGAACAATGTGTCAGACGTGCAATGAAGGGCAGAACTGTGCATGTTGTGGTCATTTCAGGTTTCAATTCAGGAAGTGACTAAAAATTCAATAGAAAAAGTGAATTGATCCCAACCCTGGTGTGTGTTCTGCTATGCACTGGACTATGAAGGGGAGATGTACAGTGCCCTCTACTATTATTGGCACCCTTGGTGAATATGAGCAAACGGGCTGTGAAAAGAAAATGTATTTGTTTATCCTCTTGGTCTTTCTTTCAAAATATTCACATAAATCTAACCTTTAATTAAAGTAAAATAATTTGAAAAAAATATTTAAAAAACTAATATTTTTCTCTGTATGCCACAATTATTGGCTCCCCTTCATTCAATACTTTGTGCAACCTCCCTTTGTCACGATAACAGCTCTGATACTCCTATAATACGTAATGAGGTTGAAGAACACATGGCAAGGGATCTGAGACCATTCTTCCAAACAGAATCTCTCCAGATCCTTCAGATTCTGAGGTCCACTCTCCTCTTCAGCTCATCCCACAGATTTGCTCTGGATAAGAGCGTCTGCTAAATGACTTAAATGTAATGTAAATGTATATGGGGTTTAGGCCAGGGGACTGGGATGGCCATGGAAAAATCTTGATTCTGTGGTCAGTGAACCATTTTTGTGTTGATTTTGAGGAGTGCTTTGGATCATGTACTGCTGGAAGGTCCAACCATGGCCCAGTTTATATCTGCTGGTACTTGTCCATGATACCATTTTTCCTAACAAGTTGTCCAGGGCCTTTGGAAGAAAAACAGCCCCATAACATAAAATATCCACCACCATACTTCACAGTGGGGATGAGGTACTTTTTTACATGGCTATCTTTCTGTCCATGCCAGACCTACCTCTGGTGTTTGTTTCCAAAAAGCTCTATTTTGGTCTCATCTGACCATAGAACCCAGTTCCATTGAAAACTCCAGTAAAGTTTTGAAAAATGTAGGCACTTGAGTTTGACAGCAAAGGCTTTTTTTGGAAACTCTCCCTAACAACTTGTGGTTATGTAGGTGCGTCTGATTGTAGTTTTGGAGACTTTCGGACCCCAAGACCCAACTAACGTCTGCAATTCACCAGCTGTGATCCTTGAAGATTTTTTGGGCCATTCGAACCATCCTCACTGCGTGGGGTCAATATAGACACACGTCCTCTTCCAGGCTGATTGTTAACATCTCTCTCCAGTTGCATTAAACTTCTTAATTATTGACCTGATAGTGGAAATGGGCATTTTCAACCATCGTGTCTTTCCCATAGTGATTGATGATGGGAATTTGACCTGTGTGTCACCTCATATTTATACCCCAGTGAAACGGAAATTCATGGCTTACCACTTATGTGTTCCTAATCATTCAGGTGAACTTAATGTAAAATATTAATGTGAATATACTTCAGTTAGATTTTACCTATAAGAATATCTAGGAGTGCCAATAATTGTGGCACATGCTTCATCAAAAAATATTTATTTCAAAAAAATGTCTCAATTTTACTTAAATTAAAAGTTACATTTTTGTGAATATTTGGAATGAAAGACCAAGAGGATAAACAGTAAAGCATTTTTTTTCACAGCCCGTTTTGCTTATATTTACTAAGGGTGCCAATATTGGTGGAGGGCACTATAACACGGTCCACTCTATAAGCTACTACCACAAACTGCTCTTTTGATTTCATTGGCTAGCAGTGTCTTCATCCCACCACTCCCCAAATGTGGCCAATCCTCCCAGGGTTAGGGTTAGTGGTTGTAGCCCAGGGATCATCAACTAGATTCAGCCGTGGGACGATTTTTAATATATTTTTTATTGAGTGGATGGTCGAGGGGCCAGAACATAATGAAGCAATAAGGCCCAATAGGGTGTAGTATATGGCTAATATACCACGGCTAAGGGCTGTTATTATGCACAACGCAGCGTAGAGTGCCTGGATACAGTCCTTAGCTGTGGTATATTGGCCATATACCACAAACCTGCGGTGCCTTATTACCATTATAAACTGGTTACCAACGTAATTAGAACTAAAAATAAATGTTTTGTCATAACTGCGGTATACGGTCTGATATTCTACAGCTGTCAGCTAATCAGCATTCAGGGCTTGAACCACTCAGTTTATAATTACAAATAATTTGTAGACTGCAAATTGACTGCAATAAGACCAAACACACATTTGACTAAAACATAATAATTTCAAACCTTGCTTACATTTGTATACGATCACGTGTCTATTATGCATGGCTATACTTGGGAACAGATTTCTTAAATCAAAGTCAGTTGGACCTAATTTCCTAGTGTTTTTACAGTCTTATGTATGACAATGTAAAACAAATGATGTCATAGTTTTTTTTGGCTCAGAAAACTCGGGCCGCTTGCCACCAGTTGGGAAACACTGTTGTAGCTCATGGAGTGGGCCTCATCAAAGCCTCATGAAGACTGTTTGGACGCGTGCAATACAACACAACCATAGGGACTGGGGTGTGTGTCGGCCAATAGCGGTCCCCCGTGTCCCCTGTGTGCAGGTTTTAGTTCCTACATGTGTGTAGGAGCTTGGCTCAATTAGGGGTTAGATCAGTTATTTTTTTATTTACTATTTACTTCAGTTTGGGCACCCCCTGGGTCGTACATTTCTGATCTAGTACCTGTACTAGCACAACATATTTATAGCCCTGTGTTAGTACAGGGCTGGAACAAAAATGCAAGGACCAGAGTTGCGAAACACTGGATGGGAAACAGAGAGAAACTGTAGGACTCCTCTTTCCTCCTTTCTTTCTCTCTTTCTGTGTGTGTCCCTCCACTGAGTGCCTCCTTTTAGTTTTATTTTGGTATCTCCTGAATAGTCTTCTGTACTACACACACATACTACATATGTTTGGAGGCTTATGAAAGTAATATTTCCCCTGTCCAGTCTTCTTCCTTAGTTATAGTTGTCAGACTGTATAATAATTGTATAACACCTGATATTTAGTGTATAACCCTCTATAACCACTGTTATTGATCTGGTTCAACTTCCCTCAATCCCTCTGCCATCAGAGCTACATGATAATGACATGAACAGTCATAACTGTTGGTACAAAGACAGTTTTGATAAACTGACACCAGAAGTAGGACTTTTTATGACATGTTATGTCATGTTTTCAACAGTGTTATTTATGTAGGTCTTATGACAGAGGTTTCTAGTAAAGTGTTTCCATTGTCTTTATAAAAAATAATGTTATAATAATGTATATGCTATAATGTATATGATGTAGCTGTTTTTTACATGATCAATCCAGCGCCATGCCTATCAGTAGTGATGACCCTGTACATACCCTGTCACCTGTTGCCTTGTTGACAGTGTGTGCTGTTGTCAATCAGGTGGAGAAGTGTTTTTCTGATTAAAAGGATGTTGTGGAGGTTTTATACAAGTATAACTAATCATTCTAATTCTAAGGGTGCTATGTTACCCTTATCAGATAGTTTTAGACCAATCTGAATCAAATCTATTTTACCACATATGTGACCACCAAGACTAGAACCTTAAGGCCAACCTAGACATTTGATTGAATTGCCATTCAGTTTATTTAAAAAATGAACCGGGAAAAAGAATACAGTTGGGGAATCTTAGAACCGTATCTAAACTAGTGACCCTCATATAGCACCTACAATCACTGAATATCTTCACCGTGGACACATTCATCAATCCATACAATGGCTCTGTCTACAGAATATTCAGCAAGGTGAACAACAGGTTTGAAATCATACTGCTTCACAGAGGTCTGAGTTCTGCGTATGTGTGTGTTAATGTATGTGCGTCAATTGGTGCATCTCTTATCTCTGGTCAAGGTGAACTGGGTGGGGCCGGAACTTGATACCAGCGTTGCTGCAGAAACCGCATCCTACAGTTCTAATTCAGGCAGCAGCATCTACACATAGAGTATCGACCTCTGGAAGCACACACACACACACAATGCATACCGGTTTGCAGTATATACATGTACATGTTCAATCACACATACAAACAGTAATGTATATGTAGTATATGCATGCACAGTCACACACAGGCATACCAGTCATCCAGTTGGAATGTAGATGGTTTCTCCTGCTGAAGTCTCAGTATGCTAACGAGCCTATAAAAAGCCATGTCACCAAACCATGAATATTCATCCATGTCCCATGTCCCAGCGAAGGTGACCTGTAAGGGCGCAGCATAGGTCACAAGGAGCAGGGCTTAGATTAGAGGGACTCAACCCCCTGGGACCCACCCCATCGGACAGCATACATATCCCCATACTAATTCACACACGTTCACACAGCCAACCAGAGATGCCCTCTCTCTCCTTTCTCTCTTGCTCTCATTCCCCTCTTTCCTGTCATACCTGTGCTCCTTGTCTCAGAGACTCTGCTGAATGAACAGAAGGTTAAAACAAACAACAAGAAGCTGCCACCCCTCCTCACCTCCCTTCCTCTTTCCTGATCCTCTCCTCATCCTGTCATCTCTCTCTCTCTCTCTCTCTCTCTCTCTCTCTCTCTCTCTCTCTCTCTCTCTCTCTCTCTCTCTCTCTCTCTCTGTGTGTGTACCTGAGAGTCATCTCCACCCTGCAGCCAGTCAGAACCAAGGCCAGGACATACACACAAAGGTAAGACTCCCTCTCGCTTCTCTTTCTAACTCTTTCTCTCCCAAGGTGTGGTCAGTGATGGTGGTTGAGGTGACGGGTGTAGTTGGGTTAGGGTTATAATTTTGGGTAAATGTTAGATTACAGTCGGTCAGGGTTACAATGTTGGTTTAGGGATAGATATATGTTAGGGTTACAATGTTGGGTTAGGGTTAGATATTTGACTGTGGATCAGGGTTAATGTCATTTCCAGTTTTGGTTGTAAATGTGGGGATATCCGAACCATCTACAGTATGTTACAGTATGTTATCTTCAGCTTAACTCTTTATTTAATCAGGCAGGTCTAACTTCTTATTTATAGTGAGGACCTAAGAGAGTGGGTTAGAGTGAGTGACAGAGTTTCGCCATGATGGAACGAACTCGTTATAAGACAATCCACTATGGAAGTGACTTGTCATGCACTTGTAGTATGTACCTATTAGTAGCATGGCATGCGGAAGACAAGCAAAACATCCTAAATAAATCCAAAGTGATTTTCTTCCTGATTAGCAACAGTGATTAGTGTAGTTGTGTCTCTAGTGATGACATGATGATATCAATGTCATTGCGTATTACATTTAAAAAAATATACATATATTGTCACGTGTTGTTTTACACTAGTTCTAGAATGCTAGACTGTCTTCATTGAATATTTTCTGCTAACATTGATGAAGGTTAAGAGCTGAGTGAGTCAGTTTCCCAGACTCAGATCTGAAAAACACAGAAGGGGTAGGGATCAAGGTGAAGGGGTAGGATGTGAATTGGAACCGTCCCTACTCTGGACTAAAAACATTCTCACCTCCTCTCTCCAGAGATCAGACACTCATGATGTCCTTTCTCTGTCCCCCTCTCTTCCTCCACGCCCCCCCCCCCCATGTGTTGTGTTGTCAGCAGGTTTGACAGGGGACAGGGTTGTGTATCTTATGTACAGCTGGCCTTAGTGCCAGACCAGCAGAAACACAAGAGGCTGTCTGACACACACACAACTATGACCACTCTATAACACATACGGCTGGATGTTTCTCAAAACTTGGTGCTGATCATTAATATACAGTATTCCACACTAATAAGTGTCTATTTGAAAAGTTTGTCATTTTTGTCCAGATATCTGGAATGTTGCAGTATTGTGAGTTACTGTTAAATGAACAATCTGTAATTTAAACAGCCTGCCCTGTCACTTGGTTTGGCATTCTGAAGGATGGGGCTGGGAAATCTAACCACTCACTCAAATTTGAAGACAGAGCTAGTTTGGATGCAAAAAGTGAAATTTTTTGAAAGACTTTCCTTCTCTCTGTGTCTTTCTCTCTCTAGATGATGACAAGTAGTCGTAGGGCCACCCCGGCACAGCCCAGCCCCTCACACCTGTTAATCAACCCCAATGCCTCTGCAACCCCAGAACCTGGGCCCGGAGGCCACACCTCCACAAAGTTTATGAGCGAGTTGCACTCCCTCCACAGTGAGTAACAACCAATCAGGGGTGGGTTTCTAGAGCCTTCGTAGCACTAAGTTCATTTTTAAAACCAAGTGCAGTTGAAGTACTCAACTGAGAAATAAAATACTCTCACAAGCTAGTGAAACCCTCCTGTGTTATGTAAAACATCTGCTATCAATGTATTATTAACTGTGTGTGTGTGTGTGTGTGTGTGTGTGTGTGTGTGTGTGTGTGTGTGTGTGTGTGTGTGTGTGTGTGTGTGTGTGTGTGTGTGTGTGTGTGTGTGTGTGTGTGTGTGTGTGTGTGTGTGTGCGTGTGCGTGTGTGTGTGTGTGTGTGTGTGTGTGGGCGCGCGCAGTGCCCTCATGGGCTATAGGAGCTCTGTGCGTGGTGAGTGTGTGTCTGGTGTTGTCATGCTGTTTGTGTGTCTGGAGGAAATGTCTGAAGAAGAAAGACAAGGACACAGAGAAGGAGAAGAAGGGCTTGAACATGGACACTGAGCTGGAGGGAGGCACCTCTGAGGTATACATACACACACACATAGCAGAGTATCAACTCCCTGTGGAGCGCTGCACAGAAACGTTTAATAAAAAGCACGGCTAATTACAACTGAGGCTGTGTATGTCTCTGCTGGTTAGTGAGTATCAGGTTTCATTTATGTGTGTATATGTGTGTGTGTGTGTCCTTTAGCCCCTGAAGGATGAGGGTGATACAGAGACCGGATTGACTGGCAGGGAGGAGGAGGAGCCTAAAGTGGAAGTGAAGTTGGGCAGACTGGAGTTCTCAATGGACTACAACTTCACAGAGAACACGGTGAAGACTCCTTGTTTCAATCCCTGCTCTAACACATCTGATTCAGCTAACCAAGTGGAACAGCAGATTAACCAGGCTGAGGAACAACAAATCACTCCATCAGAGACATGATATATATATGGGTAAATTCTCTCTTCCTCTCCCTGTTTCCTCCCTCTTTCCTCACCGTCTCCTCACCCTACCCTCTACCCCGCTTCCCTGTCTGTAGTTGGTAGTAGGTATCCTGCAGGCCTGTGATCTCCCTGCCATGGACGTTGGGGGAAGTTCAGACCCGTATGTTAAACTCTACCTTTTGCCAGACAAGAAGAGGAAGTTTGAGACTAAAGTCCACAGGAAGACACTCAACCCAACCTTCAATGAGACTTTCACCTTCAAGGTACACCTAATTCCTGACCTCTGACCTCTAAACCCTAACACTGATTCAACAAAGTGTTTGTGTGTGTATGTGTGTGTGTGTGTGCATACTGTGTGTGTGTGTGTGTAGGTACCGTACAGTGAACTGGGAGGCAGGACTCTGGTGATGACAGTGTATGACTTTGACCGTTTCTCTAAACACGACGCTATTGGAGCGCTACGAGTACCAATGAGCAGCCTGGACTTCAGTCAGATGACACAGGAGTGGCGGGAACTGAAGAAGGCAGAGAAAGAGGAGGTGAGAATGGAGAAATTAGGAATATAGTGAAAAAAAATTGATTGAAGAGATATATATATATAAATAGGAAAGAAAGTCAAAAAGTTACAAATCATTTAACCCCACAAAATTAAACAAAGAATTCACAGAAAGTAGGAAGAAAACAAAAATGTCAGTATTCACTCTCCCATACCTCTTACCCTCGCTCTCCCTCTCCCTTCCCCACTCCCCTTTCTCTCTCTCTCCAGTCAGAGCGTCTGGGTGATATCTGTCTTTCTCTGAGGTACGTTCCTACAGCAGGGAAACTAAGCATTGTCGTCCTCGAGGCCAAAAACCTAAAGAAGATGGACGTAGGAGGACTATCAGGTGAGGCGGTGTGTGTGTGTGTGTGTGTGTGTGTGTGTGTGTGTGTGTGTGTGTGTGTGTGTGTGTGTGTGTGTGTGTGTGTGTGTGTGTGTGTGTGTGTGTGTGTGTGTGTGTGTGTGTGTGTGTGTGTGTGTGTGTGTGTGTGTGTTAGGCTGATCTCTGTCTCCTCTGTCAGACCCCTATGTAAAGATACACCTTCTGCAGAATGGAAAGAGACTGAAGAAGAAGAAAACCAGCATCAAGAAGAACACTCTCAACCCTTACTACAATGAGTCCTTCAGCTTTGAGGTGCCTTTCGAACAGATACAGGTATGCTCTCTCACCACACAAACACACATGCACTCTCTCTCTCTCTCTCTCTCTCTCTCTCTCTCTCTCTCTCTCTCTCTCTCTCTCTCTCTCTCTCTCTCTCTCTCCCTTACTACAATGAATCCTTCCTCATTGAGGCCCATCAAACATAGGTTTGTGTCTGTGTTTGTGTGTGTAGAAGGTGCAGGTAGCAGTGACAGTGTTGGACTATGATAAGATTGGGAAGAATGACGCTATCGGGAAGGTTTTTCTAGGCGGAGCCAGCAGCGGCACAGAGCTCCGTCATTGGTCAGACATGCTGGCCAACCCCCGCCGGCCCATTGCTCAATGGCACGGCCTCAAAGCAGAGGATGAAGTCAACGCTGAGCTGGCTGCCAGGAAGTGATGTCATATCCCTAGGCAGCTCTCTGTAGAAGACTACTTTATATTGATGCATACTGACTTTGCCCTTCTACTCCTACCCACTTATAAACTCCCAAACCCTGATACCCATCCACCATTCATGACCCCCCCACACACACCCCCTCCTCTACTGTATAAAGTATTTAAGACACATTACTATCTGGGACATTAGCATGTATATATCATGATAATACTGTGAAAGATGTACATTATACTATGTTATTAAACATTCTAAGATTGTTGCTCTGTAAATCTTCACTCACATCAGATTCACATCACTGGCCAGCAGAGGGAGTCAAAGTCTTTCTGGTCCTTCTGTAGCTCAGTTGGTAGAGCATGGCGCTTGTAACGCCAGGGTAGTGGGTTCGATCCCCGGGACCACCCATACGTAGAATGTATGCACACATGACTGTAAGTCGCTTTGGATAAAAGCGTCTGCTAAATGGCATATATTATTATTATATTATATTATTATATTATTCTTACACACACATATACACACACACACACACACATATATATATATATGTATAACGCACACACACAGTTACACACACACACGATCGATCTCATTTATAATAAAATTAAAGTTGAATTACTGAAAATCATACAGATTGAACCTTAAAGTAGGACTAAATTAAAAAATAATCAAAAGTAGGCCTACGTTATTCAGTTATTGCATTTGTAATGTCCTAATCTCAGATAATCTATCTACTTCAGTTAGGCCACTATTTTCCTGTGCATTGAGAGTTGAGTATTTCCTTTTTTCAGTTTTTTTCGGTTTGATGTCACCTGTTTGGTACAAAAACTATGCACACACACACACACACACACACGCACACACACACCCAACACATGCGCGCAAGTGCACTCATCATCCATCTGAGGGGCTCGCTCAACTTCCTCTGTGCGCGTGGATGTCAACCGCGGGAAACTCGGTAACGAAAAGAGATCACTACTCCCCAGTCTGTCCTGTGAAATGTTACGTTAACCTCCGGGTGGATGAGCTCTGAGATGAACGGTCCGCGGAGAGTCAAACTGTTTCTTCTTTCGTGGTATTCAGTCCTCCAGCTGCTGACAGCACAAGGTGGGTCTCCCAACGACACATGCGCATAATCCCAATTTCATAACTTTTACAGCTGATTCATTTATATCCAGTCTTTCAGCACTTTTGACATTTTAAATGTGCCATAGCGTACTACCTTAATTTCAGAGGCCAGCAATTTAGGATCTGCGCTATATCCGTGATCTCGATTTAAAAAGTTTATTAAAGTTTGAACATTATGAAATATCGAATCATTTTACTGTTAATATTATCAACCGACACTGTAGTTGTGTAAATACTTGTTATTTATGTTGTTTAAATATGTGCAATACTGATTCTACTGATATGCTGGAATGGTTCTGCATTTTGAAGATTAGCTGTCTGTTGTAGATATATTTGTTATGTGTTGTGATAGTGATATGCGAGCCTGTACATTGTGATAGTGATATGCGAGCCTGTACATTGTGATAGTGATATGTGAGCCTGTACATTGTGATAGTGATATGTGAGCCTGTACATTGTGATAGTGATATGTGAGCCTGTACATTGTGATAGTGATATGTGAGTCTGTACATTGTGATAGTGATATGTGAGTCTGTACATTGTGATAGTGATATGTGAGTCTGTACATTGTGATAGTCATATGTGAGTCTGTACATTGTGATAGTGATATGTGAGCCTGTACATTGTGATAGTGATATGTGAGTCTGTACATTGTGATAGTGATATGTGAGCCTGTACATTGTGACAGTGATATGTGAGTCTGTACATTGTGATAGTGATATGTGAGTCTGTACATTGTGATAGTGATATGTGAGTCTGTACATTGTGATAGTGATATGTGAGCCTGTACATTGTGACAGTGATATGTGAGTCTGTACATTGTGATAGTGATATGTGAGTCTGTACATTGTGATAGTCATATGTGAGTCTGTACATTGTGATAGTGATATGTGAGTCTGTACATTGTGACAGTGATATGTGAGTCTGTACATTGTGATAGTGATATGTGAGCCTGTACATTGTGATAGTGATATGTGAGTCTGTACATTGTGATAGTGATATGTGAGTCTGTACATTGTGATAGTCATATGTGAGTCTGTACATTGTGATAGTGATATGTGAGTCTGTACATTGTGATAGTGATATGTGAGTCTGTACATTGTGATAGTGATATGTGAGTCTGCACATTGTGATAGTGATATGTGAGTCTGTACATTGTGATAGTGATATGTGAGTCTGTACATTGTGATAGTGATATGTGAGTCTGTACATTGTGATAGTGATATGTGAGTCTGTACATTGTGATAGTGATATGTGAGTCTGTACATTGTGATAGTGATATGTGAGTCTGTACATTGTGATAGTGATATGTGAGTCTGTACATTGTGATAGTGATATGTGAGTCTGTACATTGTGATAGTGATATGTGAGTCTGTACATTGTGACAGTGATATGCGAGTCTGTACATTGTGATAGTGATATGCGAGCCTGTACATTGTGATAGTGATATGTGACTCTGTACATTGTGATAGTGATATGTGAGCCTGTACATTGTGATAGTGATATGTGACTCTGTACATTGTGATAGTGATATGTGAGTCTGTACATTGTGATAGTGATATGTGAGCCTGTACATTGTGATAGTGATATGTGACTCTGTACATTGTGATAGTGATATGTGACTCTGTACATTGTGACAGTGATATGTGAGTCTGTACATTGTGATAGTGATATGTGAGCCTGTACATTGTGATAGTGATATGTGAGTCTGTACATTGTGATAGTGATATGTGAGTCTGTACATTGTGATAGTGATATGTGAGCCTGTACATTGTGACAGTGATATGCGAGCCTGTACATTGTGATAGTGATATGCGAGCCTGTACATTGTGACAGTGTGTGGGATGTTTTATTGATGGCATTTTCTTGTGTTTAGAAGCTCAGAGCCAACTGACAGAGACAGACGGAAGACTACAGAGGTGAGATGAGTGAATGAAAGGAAAAGAGAGACTCATCCCCCTCCGGGGATTTATTCATTCAATGTCATGACCAAGCTGGTGTGTGTGTGTGTGTGTGTGTGTGTGTGTGTGTGTGTGTGTGTGTGTGTGTGTGTGTGTGTGTGTGTGTGTGTGTGTGTGTGTGTGTGTGTGTGTGTGTGTGTGTGTGTGTGTGTGTGTGTGTGTGTGTGTGTGTGTGTGTGTGTGTGTGTGTGTGTGGACGCAGGAGGGCTAATGCACTGCGGAGGAAACGGGATCTCCTAGGGGAGGAGGTAGGTACACTACACCTAAGAGAACCAGAGGTCAGGACTCACTCAACACACTGACCAGCACAAAGACGCCTTTGTAGGACACACACACACACACTGGGGCAACTACACTAACAGGGCTAGAGATACACAGCGGTGTAGTGCAGGGTAAAGGCCACATTTTGTTTTGCACGGTTGTTACCCACCTTTTACAGAAAAATAGCATTGAAAGTACAGATTGTTACTTTTTTCACCATGACAGGCTACCTATTTCTTTACCACTACATCATTGGATACACACATACTACACACACTAAACACACAGTGTGACAGATTCACAAACTGGGACTGGTAGGTATGTATGTGTGTGCTCACCAGTGCTCTCTCCTCTCCAGACATTCAGTCCTCTTCTCTCTGAAGCAGCTCTCCCTCGCAGTGTTCTACATAATTACACGGCCCGCGATGCCTCCTCAGGTAGACACACACACACAGGGTGAGGTTGGGTCAACGTGGCTACAGAAAAGACTGAAAAGCAGTCTGTCTTGTAAAGAATCATTTGTTCTCAAAAGTCTTTCCAGAGAAGATTGAGGAAAGATTGCGTGTGTTTTACCAGAGTACTGTGGCTGTCTGAATGGGGGATGGTGTCAGGAGGGGGGCGTGTGTGACTGTGCACAGTTCCAGGCCCTCGGAGACCGCTGCCAGATCAGTGAGTAACACACACACTCCACAATGCATGTCTCATTTTTGTGTGTGCTTAGTGCGTGTGTGTTTGTGTGTCTACATGAGAGTTAGACTGACACGTCAATCAACAATCATTAATAAGCTGCATTAAATTAATAACCACACACACACACATACACACAAACACCCCCCAGTCCATATAGTGTGTGATTAAGTCTGAAAGATTAGGGTTGAGTTTCTGTAGACTACATCAGAACTGGATCTAGTACAGCCTCTATACTTGTAGCTTGCCTGAGAATTTAATTAGTGTTTCCCTTGCCCAGCTATGGTTGGTTTTGGTGGGTTTGGTGGCGCAACGGTAATATGAAATGTTGCTGTTGGGTTCTTGTCCCGGGTATGGCAGACAGGGACCACCACTGTTACACAGTGTTCCTGTTAACCAAATACCTACCTGGTTAAAGTACCACCACAGCACCACCACTGTTACACAGTGGGTCTAGTTGGCAGGTCTGGGAATAGTGCAGAGACAGGGGTTTCCTGGAACTGAGCAGCTTTTAGTGAGCTGGCACTGTGAGCAACCAACCTCTCCATAGCCTCTTACTCACAAAGACAGACCAGTGCACCTGCAAGCTGATTCAGAGTGTGTGTGTGTGTGTGTGTGTGTGTGTGTGTGTGTGTGTGTGTGTGTGTGTGTGTGTGTGTGTGTGTGTGTGTGTGTGTGTGTGTGTGTGTGTGTGTGTGTGTGTGTGTGTGTGTGTGTGTGTGTGTGTGTGTGTGTGTGTGTGTGTGTGTGTGTGTGTGTAGTTCCTAACCAGGGCCAGGACAGAGATGGGATATGCAGGTCTTGGGGTCAGTACCACTATGAGACGTTCGATGGCAGCTACTTCTACTACCCTGGAACCTGCTCCTACATACTGGCCCAGGACTGCCGCTCAGCCACACCACAGTACACAGTGTGGGTCCATAACAGCCGTGTGTGTGAGGGCAGTGTGTACTCCTGTCCCAGGGCTCTCAGTCTCTTCTTCCCCAACGAGGAGGAGATCCACATCTCTGGATACCAAGTCCACCAGGGGGGTCGCAGGTGTGTGTGTTTGTGCTTCGTAATGTGTGTGTGTGTAGGGCGGCAGGTAGCCTAGCAGTTAGAGCGTTGGTCCATTAACCGAAAGGTCGCTGGTTTGAATACCGAAGCTGACGAGTTGAAAAATCTGTCGATGTGCCCATGAGCCAGGCACTTAACCGTCATTTTGTCCAGGAGCGCCGTACTACTATGGCTGACCCTGTAAAACAATATGTTTCACTGCACGTATCTGGTGTATGTGACAATAAAGCATTGTAAAAATTAAAAAAATCTGTGTGTGTGTGTGTGTGTAGGCTGATCCTACCCCAGACAATAGGAGGTGTGTTTATAGAGCGTCTGGCTGACTACCTGCTGGTGAAGAGTGTGTTTGGCTTCTCTCTGGCGTGGGACGGGGGGAGCGGAGTATATCTGAAGATGTCTGAACAGCACCATGGCACTCCCTGTGGACTTTGTGGGAACTACAACAACCTGCCCAACGATGACCTCACCACAGCCCGTGGTGAGACACACACTCGCACACCTCATCAAAGCCCACTGTAAGACTGGACAGACAGGTCCAACCAGTCTCTTATTCTCCCTCCTCCATCCATCTCTTATCCTCTCTCTCAGCACCCAATCATCCCTCCATCACAACCTTTCTCCTCTCAGCACCACAGGGAACCATTCTAGTTATTATTACTGAGGGGGAGGCCCTAGTCCTGTAACCTGAGAGGAGAGGAGAGCAGAGAAATGGGCAGAAGGTTGCTTAGTGGTTAAGAGCGTTCGGCCAGTAACCGAAAGGTAACTGGTTCGAATCCCACTTCTGACTCTGTTCTGGATAAGAGCATCAGCTAAATGACATGAAGGTAAATGAGAAAAGATGGAACAGAAGAAACCAGAGGAGAAAGTCGTTCTTCTAATATACAGTTGTTCTATTATTATTGGATTATAGTCAGGCATGTAGAGGGAGGAACCTTAACCGTGTGTACGTGTTTCGTGTGTGTGTGTGCCTGTGTGTAGGTGTGCAGACAGAGGAGCCAGCAGTGTTTGCTAACAGCTGGTCAGTCGATCTGCCCCATGAAAGAGGCTGCCCTCTAGTGGACATAGACTTCGCTGGACCCTGCCACTCTGAGTCTGACATGGACGTAAGACCTGTCTGTCTGTCTGTCTGTCTGTCTGTCTGTCTGTCTGTCTGTCTGTCTGTCTGTCTGTCTGTCTGTCTGTCTGTCTGTCTGTCTGTCTGTCTGTCTGTCTGTCTGTCTGTCTGTCTGTCTGTCTGTCTGTCTGGAACCCTGTTGCTTGAACCAGGCTTGTCCATGTACCTGTGTTATGTGTGCTTATTTCTGTGTTTTATTGTAATATGTTGATGTAAAAATGTGTGTGTGTGTGTGTGTGTGTGTGTGTGTGTGTGTGTGTGTGTGTGTGTGTGTGTGTGTGTGTGTGTGTGTGTGTGTGTGTGTGTGTGTGTGTGTGTGTGTGTGTGTGTGTGTGTGTGTGTGTGTGTGTGTGTGTGTGTGTGTGTGTGTGTGTGTGTGTAGGATGCCATAGAGAAGTGCAGTGCTCTCCTGTTCTTCCCCTTCCTGTCCTGTCATGAGAACATCGACCCAAACCCCTACG